>NW_009195512.1:2717-12960 GCF_000690835.1 Fulmarus glacialis | reverse complement strand
TGGTGGATCGCCGGCTGCGAAACCCCCCCGGAAACGGCGCTTCGCAGCACACCTCTCACGTACGGACGCCATCGTCCTTCGGCGTTCCCCACGTTTGTTTCAAATTGATTGCATCATTACTTCACCGGAAAAAAAAAATCATACAATGCGAAATTACGGTAATTTGTTCCCAGAATAAACTTATCTTGAACTGATTAGGAAAGTCAGTCATTTGAAAACGAGGCAGAAACGCGGTTTTTTTTTTTCCTAAAGCTTCCCTCTAACAATATCAGCTTCTAAAGTTTTCATTCATATAAACTTTATTAATGAAGATCTTTTATTTAAATGTCATGGGGATTTGAATTTTAGAGTAAATTATGAAGCATGCGTGTCTTGCCAAGTCATGGGTCAAATGCATTTGTGAAAAACTGCTAAAAGAGCATATGGTTTTGAATTTTTCTACAATGACTAGTGTTTAAATAAATTGCTTGTACTGCTTAACTTCATGTATAATTTTGACAGAAATTGGCCTATAGCCTTTTGATATGTAAACATTTCAGGCTTTTATGCGGTATAAAAAGACACTTGCTTTTTGGGATCAGCTAAAGCAGTCACCCTGTAATTCAGAAAACTGGCACCTAACATTACATTCTTGCTACATTTCAACTTTCAAGTGGCAGCGTAAAGGGGAAAAAGAGAAGGGACATTTCAAAAGCAATCTCCAATTGGAATTAAAAACTGCAAATGAGGTGAGAATGTACCACTCACTATCATCTGATTGAAATGGATAAACCGTAGCACTAAAGAGAATTCGCTGTCTTGTTTTCTAAAAAACAACAGACGAATCAGTGAAAAGACACTTCAACGTAGCATAGACCTGACTTGCATGTCAAATTAATGCCTTAGAACGAAATCTGCCTAAAGTACAAATAGGTGTGATAAAGAAAACCCAGGTATCCCTTCTGAATGCTGTCAATTGTTTCTCTTTTACAGACTATCTTGATCCGTAAAAATTAAAACGGACTTTTATGTATGGAATATTACATAATATATATATAAATATACCATAATCCTCTGAATTGCCACTTAGCTAGCTGCATGTCCACTTGCATTTCACCAGTTCTTAAGTCTTTTGCAGTTTTTGCTCCAGCAAACATCCCATTGACTTCAATTAGGGTTTTTCTTTCTTGTGAAGAGAACAGAACTTGCATAAGGGTTTCAGGATACAGCCCATAAAAGTAGTGGAGTCACTCAGTTTTAAGTCTCCTTAACCTAAAATGATTTGTATGTGTATAAATCCACCAAGCTACTGAATAAATCCATTTATTACTAATATATCTGTCTCACATAAATAAACATCCTAATGTTGATTGGATGGATAAGCCTAGCCCAGTGCTAGACAGAACAGGACCTGGATAGTTGCCTGGTGCCAGACAGCTCAATATGTTTATTTCCTGTGTGCTTTAGCTGGGACTAAGCTGAAGTTGGGAAAAGGTTTAAATGAACTATATAATTTCAATCTGTTACTGTAGTAACATTCATATTTATTGTATATGTCAGTTTGTCATACACAGAGCTCTCAAGATACACTACCCCTTTTGTTAGCGGTTGGAGGTGATTTTTTTCAGAATTGTAACGAGTCAACATAGGCACATTCTGTTGTAGACAATTCAGATGCTATAGCAATTTAAAAACTGATATGGATTCAGTCTAATGTGATGTAATCTAATGAAGGGAGTAGAATCTCTTAAAGGTTTCCATGAATGTGAACAAAGGCAAAAGAGAGGGGTTTTGCAGGTTTCATATGTATTCCAATATGCAACACACTTGGCAAACAAAGAGATATAACATTAGTGATATGGCAGGAAAAAGACACTTCCTCTAAACAGAGGAATCTACATCTAAACTGTGCAGATTGTTGAAAAGAAGAATCTTTTAAAATAATGCATCTTTTCAAGGGGACAGTGGAAAAACATTTCAGGTCCTTGACTGCAGTTGCAGGAGTCAACAGGAGGATGCCCTGTACTTGGTAATTTTGCTTTCCATCAAATGCAGTTTGAGTGAGATACTTTACTCAAAGATGTTGTGCTCAAATGTGTTTAAGCTCAGTAAAATGGGATGATCTGGACATCTACATTAAAAAAAAAAGTTTCATGCCAAGGGATGTGCTGTAGAGGCTGACACAGCAGGAGTCTGCTGCACACACGTGACCGAGCCATGTTTTAGAAGTGGCTCTCTGTCGCAGTACAGCCAACAGTCAAGATTTCTCCTGCAAATTGAACCGTACCGTAACAGTGTGCTTACAAGCTTCCAAGGCAAGGTGGCTTCACTCTAACCTTTTAGTACTTTAATTTTTCTCCGTAAGGGTGAGTAATTCTCATTCTTCATGTTATACACACAGTCACATATAACAGTGCATAGGTAGATATATATGTGTATCTAATCCCTACATATAATGTGCATAAACTGTGCTCATTTTAAGCGTCATTATGCTATAAGATCTCTGTCTATGCCAGGGTTTATACTAATATAAGTACAATAATTTAAAAAAAAAAAAGCCAAAAGTCTGCTTTCCTGATTGACAAACATAAAGAAAACATAAGACCTCTGTTGTTGAATTGCCTTTTTCCAATGACTGAACTAAGTTTTTGGATCATCATGTAGCACACTGGATTTTAAACCACAAGAGATCCTGAGCACACACCGTTACAAATCAAGTCAACAGAAATTGTGTGTGGTCAGCACTTATCATTCTGCACAAGTATTATTACATTGGCTAAAGCTCTTCTTTGTAGTATAAACTGTACATACTTAATGCCACCAGAGCCTCTCCTCTCTCTGAAAAGGCCCTGGGAGATTACAGCCAAAACAGCCCTTTATTTGTAATGCAAAGAGCCTCAAAAGGCTTTTCTAGGGAGTTAGAGCAACAGAGTCAACTTTAAAAATAAATAAGCCAACTGTACAAAAGACAGCTATTGCATTGTTTTCTGTAACGTACACAAGATGTATTTTTGAAACTTCTATGTTTTTTTAGGAGCTTTAAAGTTTATGAATATCACTGCAGTATAATCTAACAGTTTTTACTCTAGTGGAACTAGAACTGGGGCCCAATCCCACACCTGTGGAAGTCTGCTTGATAATTGCTAGTGATTTTAAATCAGAACTGAAACAGAGAGATGGATCTTCCAGCTTAAAGTCATGTTATCATTCCCAAATGCCATATAACTGAAACCTAATAGACTTTGTTTGAGTGAAGTGTGCCAGGTACAGATCATGAAGGTTTACAGTTTTTTAAAAATACAGGAAATTATATTAAAAAGGAAGATCAAAAGTAAAAAAAAAACCTGGATAATTACAGTAGAGAAATATATAATGAAGGGTAATAGATTTAAAGAAATCAAGGCAAATATGCCAGGAGGAATTACAAAATTACTGCCTTGGTTAGATAATATTTTGAACTAATGAAATAAATAATATCACTATAATCAGTTTCAGTGACCAATGGTTACACTAGACAGATAAAACAGGATCATCCAGTGAAGCAACCGAGGTGGAAGAATTATTATACTTACCTACTAATGCTCTCAACCTTAATCTAGGTCTGTAGATTAAACCACACCACTGTCAGTCAACTATACCCCCATTTGAGTTCTAATTTATGCATTATGGGGAAAAACCAACAGCATATTTACAGCAAAGGTCATCCGTGGGATTGAACGCAAGACCCAAACTACTAAAGGACAGAAGTAAAAAGTTACGTTTATATGATATTATAAAGCTTGGGTTTGTTTCTTTTTACTGTTTCTAAAACCATTTTAATTTGTAATGTTGATATATTTAAGAGTTTTGATACCTTTCTGAAAGTCATCAGAAAACTTTAAAATTAGATATGATTACCTTGAAGTCTAGATTAATTTATGGCTATTCCCTTCCTAACTAACCATGTGCAAACCAAGACTAGATTTTCAAAGTCCTGCAATATATATTCACCTATAGTTGATAAGTTGCAGCTTATGCTTTTTATACTTTGAATATCATCTAACGACATAAGGAATTTTTATAATTTGGATTTATATAATATTCTGGAGCAACAAGTATATAATCTACTCCCATGAATCAGGAATATTATGCCAGTATTTATCCATTTGCAGCTGTCTTCAAGATAATACACTTTGCCCTTTGATTTCATCTTTCTTATTCTTATGCATTGCTTCCATGCAGTCCAGTCTTCAACCTTTTGGTTTGGAAGGAAACTGTTCTTTTATGATAATGTAAATTCTGAGTTTTCTTGATGGATTTGTTCCAAAGTTTTAGTAAGATATGCAAGATCATAGTCTGGGCCCGATGCCTGTTTCAGGAGGTCAGTGTGGTGTGCAGTTAGATGTAATTCTGGACCAGGAACTGAGCTGAGAACGTGATACAGCAGCCAAAAGTCAGGGATAGTTCCTTTTTCAGAAGTTTTATCAATGACATCTTCTTTGTTTATGTGCTGACATGGCATAACATGGTTCTGAGAGTGAGGATGAATCGTTACATGACTTTTGCCATTGGTAAAGTATTCTCAGAGGGAGGGAATAAGGACTCTTTTCCCTCTCTGCCTCTTGCAGTGGATGCATAACATACATCAGCAACTAATTTGAGGATTAAATATGCTCAAAACAGATATCTTGGGCCAATTCTTCACTGTGCTTTAACTTCAGGGTAGTAAATATGCATTAGCTTCCATGCTGAGAAAATCCAGTGGGCACAAAGCATTTTGGGACAGATCTAGCCAAGCAAGTTAGTGCACAAAGAATGTGAATTTATAGAGCAGTCTTGGTCTACACTGCACATGGAAAAGCTTTTTGTACTGAGAGTACTTTGAGCCTTTCAGCCATCGTATCACGTGTACCATGAGCATCTGCACAGCTAGCTTGAAGAAGACAGTGAATTGCAGACCTATACCCTACCTTACTGCATGCCCCTAAAGAAAGCCCGTAGTTTCACAGAGCAGGCTTACCTTAAAGTAAGCTGTGGGCTTTTACCACTTCATGTCCAGAAGTGACCTAAAGATATGGAAAGATATGCAATTTAGCAGCAAAGGTCTTACTGAGACTCCAGGTCTTTTCAGAA
This sequence comes from Fulmarus glacialis, assembly GCF_000690835.1. Taxonomy (NCBI): domain Eukaryota; kingdom Metazoa; phylum Chordata; class Aves; order Procellariiformes; family Procellariidae; genus Fulmarus; species Fulmarus glacialis. Next base: position 7,869 of record NW_009195512.1, on the reverse strand, counting down.
CTCCAACTTTTAGCCCAGTAACAGCTGTCACGGTCACTGTTTGTACTTAAGTTTTGCTGCTCCAGACCTTTGAACTTCATGTTGGTTACAAAATTTGCTGTCTTGAACAGGGCATGAAGACGGATTTGAAATAGCAGTTGGTGACAGCAATGTCTACCTGTTTTCACTGCTAATTTGGGCATCTATCTGAGAGGTTATCTGCTTGTGTACATTAAGGCATCGCAAAACCCATGATGGGTGTTATGTGAAGTTCCAGTATATATACATTTTGTAATACACATTAGACGAAACTTTAAAAAGTTTGGGGGAACTTTCAGAACCTTTGTAACCCAAAAAAATTTCCAGTCTGTCCAAAGCAGGTAGTGCACTGTTTTGCTTTCCTTTGATTGTAAAATATTTTCTTTACAAAGACTTCTTAAGGCATCAGTCACCAGACGACTAATGCTTTAGTCTAGCAATTAGAGTTTAAATCCCACTAATTTTAGGTTTTCCTAACCTCAGCCTGCCCTAATTCAGCAAAAGGAGACTGGCCCATATTGAAACATTAGCAGGATCCAGGGAAACCAGAGAATAACTTTAAATGTTTTGTACAAATATTCCCTGGCCTGTACTCTGGCCCCAACAACGGGATTCTTAGTTCTAAGATGATTTAAACATGAACATCAAGTTCTCAAAAGAGCTATGTTGAAAGAAATCTGACTTTCTTGTGCACAGAATGCCTTGACTTCAGAACTGGCTGTGGTTAACAAAAACGTTGGCTTAGCATGACATTTGCTTGCTCTGCTCTCAAAGAGAGAGCGATATACAGACAGTCTTCAGATTGTGTCTTAAATTTTCTGGACTATATACCACACTTAGTTGTGTTGCATGTTGTGAAGTCTCAAAGAAGAAGTCTCGAGGAGGAAAACCGAAGCATTCACTCTTGTCAGGCAATCCAGGAGTCAGTCTAGGCACAGCAATACCACCAATACATTCATTCTGAAATCATTCTTGATTGAACTGGTGTAATTTCTCTGTGAAAATCCAGAAGAGAAAATCTAGCAATTACAAATTTAACACCATTAATTCTGAACCTGCAACTGAATTTTCTGTCTGTTACTGAATACGGAACAATTCTGTGCTGAGAGTGACTGCTATAGTAAGGAGAAAAAAACATAGGACATAAAGTCACATAATTTTTGTATTTCCTTATCCTGTAGACTGCTCAAGTCACAGTAACCCCTCCAGACTATACAACTCCCCTCTTACCCTCCCTCTGCACTGCCAGCCTGGCCGCTGTGTACCTATCACTTGAAACTGAGGGCTGATTTCAAACACTCTCAAGCCTGACTGGTAAAACACATGCTTTTCTCTGGTGTGTCATTTACAATGTTCATTTAGTGGGATTTAAATGGAGCCTTGCTCTTACAGCTTGAAGGAAAATAGAAGTACAGGAAGAGTCTATTGTTTCAGCACTTGGCTGCGTGTTGTATAGTGATGCATACATTGATAAGAAAAAATATGTACCACCAAAAACAACTCTGAGGTTTTTCTATTAAAAACACTCATTGCTATGTGGCATTGTATAAACAGGATAGAGTAAGGGGGAGTAAAAGATGTTCGGGTCAGGGGAGAAAAACACATTTAACATTCATGCCATCCAAGATAGGGCTTTAATATATAAACACATACAAACGTACATAGAGAAGAGATCATTACATTTCAGGCAAGAGGCAAGTGTCAGTGCATTCAAATTTATAGCAGTAACAATCAGCTCAAACAGCAACCACCACAGATTTCTTCCTGGGATGATTCTGACTTTGCGTAATCATGCTGTGCTTATAATGCACCCTGTGAATTAAGCAGTTCAAAGTGCCAACTGCAGAAACTTTCAGATGCAGTCAGTAATCCTCAAGGGCTAGAGTGAGCGACGTGACTTCAGCTAAGATCATTTCCGTATCATTGGTCTATAAACTCCACATGCTTTGCAAGATTAAAATGTGATTTGGTGCTCCCAGAGGCAAGCAGGGAAGTTTGTGCCACTGCTTAGCAAAGGTGAGAGCTGAGTCACCGCCTTTCCCCCTGTTGTCGCTTCATTTTCTAGGACTGCTCTGAACCAGGTTAGACGACCCCTGCGTGACAGGTAAGCTGTGTGGGGGAGAAGCTCAAGCCCCTAAACAAGCTACACTGGCACCAAACTGACAGCAAGAGAATTTCAGCAAGTCCTCAGCACCTTTGGTTTTAACAGGAGTTGGATTAGGTTTTAATTCAGATTACATTGCAAATACCTTCCTGTGGGATAACTGGCTAATTGCAGGGATGGGTGAAAACTACAGGACCTCTGAGGTAATTAAAACTCTCGAGAAAGCGGTACTTACTCTTAGGGAAATTATCTTGTTGTTGACACTGGGTGTAAACCACAGGTCCTCCTATTCCTCCTTCAACAGGGCAGTAAATAGGTTGGCAAACGTGAAAAGAGCCAAACACTTTAATACCATTACAGAAAGCTCTGCTAGACATCCTGCTGTTCAGGGTCCAAAGTGTCACTTTTGTTACTGAATTCTTGTTTTGTACTGACCTTTTAGACTACAGCTACAGTTGTGGTGGTACAACACGTTTCCCAGTACTTTGTTCTACCTCAAGCAAGTTGCAGATTATCAATATAAAGTCGGTGTGATTTAATTTAGAGTGTTCTTTTGAGAGAGCCTTTGCACTAGCTGAGCGCTATGAACCACTGATTGCTGTTTTAACTATGTTTATTTTAGCTGATTTAAACTGAATTAATAAAGATTCAAATTAAACCAGAACAAGCCATTCTAGAACTGAGGGAAATAATACTGGGCCCGTATAAGGATTTGCATCAATTCAATTAATCCAATACAGGAAGAAGGTAAGGATATTTCAGTTGCCAAGCAGATTGAGAAAAAGTATTTTTGATACATTTTAGAGAAAAGCTTTTGGGGATTACTTTCTGCTAATGTATCAGTGGATTATTTCTAAATGCTGAAAGTGTCAGAGCTACCTTTTATGAGAAGCGGGCCAAAAGTGAAAGAACAGATCTGGACTCTCGAGTTTGTGGGTTGGAATGTAATTCTCACACCTATTTATCCAGCCTTGCCAGACTTATTACCACTACTTGAGCCCTAGGAGTGAACCTACTTTTACAGCTTTGTTTCCTGATCAGATGCAAAATTGCAATACATGTATTTTATGGTTTGGGACTAGGCAGAGCCAAGACCTTGTAGAGCACCATTCCATTCAAGACCAAGTATTCTCATCAAGATCACCTAATATCCCAGGTCTTCCATTTGGAACTTCATTTTGTTGAAGACGCTTGTGGGATTTTAACATGATGTAAGTGAAGCACAGCTTAATGTGGTGCCAACACCAGAATCTTCAAACTCTGTCTCTGCCTATTCCTCCCAGTAGCTGCAACTAGTCTGGAAAACCAGCCAATTGCTCAGCCAAACAAGTGGTGTTAGCAGCATTTGGTTTCTGAGCATTTTTTTTTTAAGCAAGCTATTCATCCCACACACCTTCTAGAAGTTAATTTTTAAGCCCACCAATTTTTTTTTTCCCCAAACTATATGCAGGCAAACAAAAGTAATCCTTACGCTCTTAAAAACATGGAAATTACAGAATGTAGGACTTTAAACTGAGCCTGCTTGAAAGACGTTTGGGAGAAGAGAATAGACATTCACTATGAATAAAAGCGAGTTGTTAACCAATACAAACAAATGTAACCTAATCTCTTTTTCTCTTCAAGAACACTGGTATCCTATCGAACACCTTTGCCTCCTATTATACAATTCTGCCGTAGCAATAAAATCAACTGTCTGCAACAGTTTTAGTTCGTTGTATGGTTAATACCAATAATGTACTCAAAATTGATGTTTAACAGAGTGAACTGATTTGTTAGAGTGTTAACAGCCACAGACTTTAACTAATAAACAGATCATTAACTGCTGGTAATAAACAACTTGCCAGGATCATTTATTATTTAAGAACATACTTTGTCTTAAGAAAAGATGGCCCCACTTAGGTCTACGTATGACACCTTTTTGGCTGTCATTCAAAGTGGGAGGCACAGACGAAGCTACAAAGAAACCATTCCACGCACACTAGATCAAAATTAATTTTAAAAATACTGGTTTTCGTCAGAAAGTAATCACAAGAAAAATATTAACTCCTTCCACTGTTCAATAATATAGTCAGCATTTTTACAAAGCTCTTGCTTTTATACTGCGTCTAGTTGTAGTGCGAGGAATCTAATTTCCATTTCTGATTAAATATCATAACTCCTTCATCCTTCTTACCAAATAGGACGCCACAGCAACAAACATTTCCTTCTGGAAGTAGTTCTGTATGGGAGATGCTATTTGCATGCAAAGAGCTTTCGTAATGGAGGAGAAGGGAAGTTGAAGAGAAAAGTCACACAAATTTTGCGCTAGGATAGACAGGAAAAAAAGTAGCTTGAAGTGGTTCCTTCTCAAAAAAAAAAGTGCAATAGAGATTTCTCTTTTGTGAAACTAAGGTGCAGAAAGAAGCAAAAAAGTTGCAGATACATCATCTAATTATTCTAGGTGATTTCTGGAGATTTGGAAGGAACAGAAGAGAGCCCTTGTCTCCCAATGGTTTCTAAGCCATTCCATTTGTAATAAAATAAATTTTTTCAGTAATAAGGTAGATTTTGCATGTTGGGCTATTCTAATTTTGTCAATATTTGAATTTCAACAGGACAGTGCCGTTCTAGTTTCCTTTTAGTCCTCACTCATGAAAGAGGTGATGTGGCACAATGCCAGTCTGACTGAAAAGACACCTTCTAAGACTTACTGTTGACACTAAATTTAAGCTACCAAAGCAATCAGATGAAGATGCCCTAACTTTTTCCCTGCATTACTTCATCAACCTCATGACTCAATCCCATAAATATACAACATATGTTCTGAATAAGAGTGATTGATAAGAGCAGCTCAATGACAGTTTGCTGATATCCAGATTTTAGATTGAGTCATATAAAATTAACTTATTTTCTAGTATCTCCTTAGAGGCATCAGCAAAAATTATGAGATTATTTTGCTAGGTGCTGTGCAAATAAACTGTGCAAATGCCCCAAAGAAGTTTTAGGCTGGCTGCAAACACAGTCTTAAGGCTAGAATGGCAACCCTTAACA
>NW_009195512.1:0-2686 GCF_000690835.1 Fulmarus glacialis | reverse complement strand
AACTCTAAATTCTGCTGAGGCGTACATATAACACTTTAGTCTCGGACAGTTGAAGGATGTCTTCTTTATGCCAGATCCTTTAAAAGTGAAGAAATGTCCTTTAAGGAAAAGTTTTCACTGTATTTTTTTACATCCCTGTGCAAGCCTGGGAGAAGGCATTTTAATATCATCATTAAAATAATTCTGACCTTAAACTAATATCACAAATTGGCTATTACTTGCAGTAAGAAACAAAACCTGTATTTGCATGCTGGTTGGAAAAATGCTTCCATTTAATTGCTTGTGGAAGAAGCACTTTATTTATAGACATACTGTGCAGGAGGAAATTTGGCTCTCCTACCATATAATAAGATGCATGGCTCTCTGCCAGGACGCTGGCTATCCCAGGACATTTGGTGTTCCATATACCAAGAATGTGGAACTGCGCTGCCTATAAACAGAGAAGGCTTTTTTTTCCAAGGATACTTTAAGACATGCTTTTTCTTGGATGCAAAAGTGAAAAATTAATGCAACAATTATGTAGTTGCCAGAGAAGGAACTTTCTTTAGTATCTTTATCACTAGTTCCTTTAATTAGCTGATGAGTAGCTAAAACAGATTACTTGCCACTCTTCCTTTTCCCATTTATGGAAGATGCTGAAAGAACTCCTGTTTTTTGTGGGTTTTGAATATAATTCTTAAAAATCAGGGTATTACTTACACAAATATTTCCACTCAGCAGGATAACTCACGTAAATAAGGATTGCAAGACTGGGATTTACTGATCTGTCAGAGACAGTGTATCCAATTAATTCATCTGTTTATTTAGGTAGGAGTTTTTTGCACTTTATTATCTTCAGTCTTTTTGACCACAGGGGAGAGAAGGCCATGGGAGGGGGAGTGGAGATGGATTTTTGAAGGGGAGCCATAATTAGCTCAATTCTTGGATTGAGCTCAGGAATGTTGTTACTGCTAAATAGCTCCTTAAATGGAATATTTATAAACTAGAGGCAAAGCTGTAATATTAGAAGAGAAGAAAACCCAAAGCAAAATAAATTTAGATGCACAAGCCCTAGGTTAATGCCCTGGCATGATGACATAATCCAACCCAAGGGACAGGGAATGAAGAAACGCGTTACCAACAGTAAATCAGCGCATTGCACACAGCCTTTTTGGAGCCCATGGAGGGGATCAGGAGAGCTCAGAGGTTGGATCCCCCCTAAAGGTCCCTTAAACAGCGCCTGGCTCTCACGTGGGGGCCACACAGGTCCTTCCCAGCACCCCATGTGCCCGCCCGGCTGGAGTCTGCTCTGCCCCGCAGCCACAGCACTATTGGGGTTTCACCTGGCTGCCCCCTCTCCTCCTCCTGCCCTCCCCAGCAGCCAGCCCACACACAGCTCCCCCACGAGGGATTTCTACACAAATGGGTGGAAACGTGGAGCATTTGCCCAGGAGTGGCCAGGCTGCTTTCTGCTTGGTCTTGCAGTCCTCTGGCAGCAGGTATTGGGGCAGGGGTCGACCTCAAGGCATCTTCCAGCTATCCTATCTGAAAATAAAAATGTATTTCACATCATGACCACACAGCCATGCCCTACCATGCCCTGGGTCCAGCACCATTTATTCAAAGCAGGTTTAATTTTTTTATCACACACAAACCACAGGGCCCAAACCAGCTCCCATGGAAGTCATTTGGACTTAAGGAGGGACAAGTTCAGGACCACAGCTACTTTCCAAGCAAAATAAATCATTAAGCTATGATGCAAAGGATTTGTGCCAGGCCTCCACACAAGACTGAGTTTAATCATTGCAGATCAGGGTATTTGGGGACAACATCTATTTTGTAACTTCATAAAAAAGAATGAAATAAGTGAGCCACGGCTTGTCCAAAATTTAAAATTATTTTCCACATTTAAGAATTTTTCATAGACGAACTTTGCTTGCACTGTAATATCCCAAGGAAGCTTGTTAAATGGCTTTCCAAGGCTATATGATCTTTATTAAAAAATTATAGCACTGTCTCCTGGACACAAGGAGAAAAGGAATAATCTATTTTTCAGATCAAGCTCTTGAAGGCTTGCAGTAGTGGAAAATAAATCTCACAAATTCTCTCTCAATTTCCATCTAACATTTCCTGTTCCAAACGCAGAGACAGTTGTCTCCTAAAGGCGCTGCAGTGCATTCATAAATTGCAGCAATACTGTTTCCTTGACAAATCCATTTCAAATCCAATATAAAACTTAATGGGATTAACTGCTTGGAAATTTAGTTGAAAAGTTTAGTTTAATAGAGCAAAACCCAGTATGTTAATATATTAAGAGTGCAAAACAAAGGGGAAATGGAAGGCAGAGAAATAGAGAAGCAATAGACGTAGAGATAGAATAGAAATAGCAGAGAAATAGAGAAGCAATTTTTGCACGTGGATGTAAGTGGCTGTGTAAGAATTTGATCCCGAAGTGTGCAAGCCATGCTACACACAGAGCCTGCAGGCAGGACCCCAAAAGGGCCCCGGGGTGCTGGAGCCCCCGTGCCCCCCCACGAGGGAGAGCCAGGACAACCCGAGGCTCCGTGGTTGAATCCCAGCATGGAGAAGAGCTTCCTCCTGGTCCCACCAAACAGATAATATTAAAAGGTTTTGTCTGCCATTGCTGCAGGAGTTGTCCTGAGCAGCACAAGCAGAGCCGTGGTGGCAGCCCGACACATGGCACATC
>NW_009195511.1:0-5071 GCF_000690835.1 Fulmarus glacialis | reverse complement strand
GAAATGAAAAATGGAGTGTCTAAGACTCAGAGAAACCATCCACCTGTGTGTCCCTCTGGAGATCTGGCCAGCAGGTCTTCTGGGCCTGGTTTTGGCAGGTTTGTCTTGGTGGTGAGCTTACTTCTGCTTCCGAAGGAAAGGAGCAGGAACCAGGTGAAGTCAGAGGCTTTTAAAAAACTCAGGCAAAGCATGTCGTTGTAATGCCTTATAGCAGTATTAATAAATAACAGCAAAAGCTAAGCTAACAGACATGCTTTAGAAAGGAAATACCTAATGGCTGGATGCTTTCTCTGGGGAAAAGCGCTTGAAATGGTCTGTGATAAACTTCCTGTAACAGGAATCTGGAGGAAGGAATACAAATATTCCTGCAAGTTATGACTATGATACTGCGGAGCTGAGTTATTTCTAAAAATCTCCAGGTCACATCACGGTGCCATAATGTTCCTGTGACTCTCAACACAGCAAACAGAGCAACTGCTCCAAGTCATGTGTTGGCAGTGATTGAAAACTGCTGCAAGATGTTATTTGCCGAGTGTCCTACAGGTCTGACACTGCCCCAGAAGGCTAATACATGAATTCTCTGGAAACCGCCTTCTTGCCCAAGAAGCTCTGCTGCCTGCGCTGTAAAGTAGAAGGCAAAGACGGCAATGAGAGCAGCTGATACTGTGCTCTTCAAGGATAGTTTGTCTTTCCTTCTCCCACACGGAGGATCCAGACCCTGTCGCTGCCCGTGCTGCGGTCAGATGTCACCCAAACAGCAGCAGTCCTGTTACGCTGTCAGAACTCTTTCCGTATATACAAAAATGCAAATAGTTATAGAAACCGTTAGGAAACGGTCTTGATCTGCTCTAATTTTTCCTAGAAAATACATACCAGCCACCCGTGTGCAGAATATGAGAGATTAATAATTCCCCTCCAGTGAGGCATGAATCAGAGCGATTCAGACCCAGCAGCACCTGTTCGGTTAAAGAAAACCTTTATTTATACGGCAATGAAAACAGCCATCCTTTTTTCAAACTCCCAGACACCGTAGCGATACAGACACACCCGTTATTCTCCACTGAGGACTGAAAGGCCAACTCTCCAGCAGAGCAGCTCTCCGTGGCAGGCGCGGTTTCCCGCTGGCAGCCTGCGAGCGCCCGCGCAGGCGCTGCACCCGCAGAGCGGGGCTGGCGGTGCAGGGGGGTGTGCAGCTCCCGGAGCGAAGCCTGGGTCTGTCCTCGTGCGAAAATCTGTTCTCAGATCCTCTGCTAAGCGTGTGCTGTAGCCATTTGCTTGATTCATAACAAAATCAGCCCTGTTTCTAACATACAACTTCTGCTGCAGCCAGGGAAAAATTCCATCAGCCCGGTACCCGGCCAGGCGCGGTGTCTCGCAGAGGGTGGACTTCAAAATCATTGCTGTGACTTCCTTCCGAGTGCTTTGTATTCACTGCAAAACTAACCAACAAGTCTAACACTTCAGTCCCAATAGACAGCCGTAACTCAGCTAAATTTGTGGGTTACACCAGATTTTATTTACTGTTTCATCCTGGGAGATAAGTAAGAGATGACAGCCATCTATTCATTAAAGTGGGGGAAAGCCGCCCACAGCTAATGCTGGTTCTCTCACCATACACTTCCACATCTTTAATCGAATTTGGATTTTGCAGTACCAGCTCTGTTATTTTAAGAACGGCTTACGTTCCTATTCACCTGGGTACTGGCGAGTTCAAAGAGCTGGTCTGTTCACCTCTAAGTCCCCAATTTGAACAAAGGACATGCTGTAGCAATCAAATGTCATTACCAGCTAACGAGTATCCAGTGGCCCATGTAAGAGCAGTCAATGGCCTCTTCCCATTCCTTATTGGACGTACGAACCACCGTTGTAACCTGAAGTGCTGCAGTGGCACTAATGACTGCTCCTGAAGCTACTGTTTGCAGATGTCAAGAATGGAAGGCTAATTTAAATCAATCAGTCTCAAAAGCCTTTGTAATGCGCTGGGAACCTGGATACCCCTTAGTGGGGATCCCTGGGTGCCCAGTTTCCAAAGTGATGAGCAAAGTGCAAGTCCCAAATTCAAGAATCCATCTGAACATTTATGTAATTTTAAGTCTTTGTTTTATTCCCTTGATATTAGCTGGTTTATGTCTGCTTAAAAACTTTCCTGAACAGGGATGTTTTTCTGACTCAGTAACTACACAGACTAAACCCCTAATCCAAGGTGCAAATACTCCTTATTTTGGTGTTAGACTTAGTGTGACTTGAGCAAGAAGGTCAGGCTGTACTTCAAAGAACAAAATGTACTTCAAAGAACAAAATGCAAACTGGGGGCTTTTTCTGCAGGTGGGTGAATCTTTGGTGCGTCGGTTCCCGGCAGGGCTGAGCCAGGCACCGACCCCTGCCTCCAGACCTTCACCAGCAGCACTGGTGTCCGGTGCAAGGTGGAGGAGCACTTTCGCACTGCCCTGGGCCGTGGGCTTGCCTGGGGAGGCTGGCAGGGAGGACTACTCCATTTGCTCCTGCTGTGCGATCCCCAAGTGAGCCGTCTCATACCGGAGTCATGCTCTTCCCAGGCAGCCGACAAAGTGTGTCACAGCATCTTTCAGGCTGCCTGGGGAGAGCCTTTACCTGAAAATCCAAAGGGCACAGGCAGGAACAAATTACAGCTGAAAACCAGAGCCCCGTTCCCAAAATCTCCCGTGCCCAGGTCTTTACAGTTTATCACCACCGTGCAGCACCCTGTGTCTCACTAGAGTGACTTTTCAAGGGAGTAGTTACTGTGTGGTCTCCCTCCTCCTCCTGCCAGACTGCGCAGCCTCCCCCTTTAGGGGACCTCTAATCAAGAAGCCAGAAATCTTGTATTTCCTTTTTCCTCCTCTTTTCCCTTTGGACTATTAAGCATTGTGGCAGATGTATTCCACCACTCCCACAGCATCCTCTTCATCTCAGCATCCTCTTCATCTCATTATTTAAACTCTGCGATCACCAAGGGAAGCCTCTCTTCCCGTGCTGCTGCGTCCTCACCTGAGGCTACACTGCACGCTCCTCTGCCCTGCTCGGGCTGTCCGGCTTCCCGAGATCCCTCTGCCTTCCTCCTTTCCTGCATCCCCAGCAAGACGGGTTCTGTGCCAGTGGAGTATTTACCAGCAGTGCATAGTGACAGAAAACAGCCTCATAAAGTGAAATAACTGGTGGGTCTTCTACATCAGACACGCTGGAGAAAAACTGTCCTAGGTGAATTAGCACAGCCCAGCTTGCTACTTAAAAAATGAAAGTATTGAGGTGTTTGCTATCCCCCCAGACTGTGTGCAACAAATGATCTGTATTGTGACAGCCAGAGAAGGGTGCCCTGCAGTAATGCTGCACACCGCAGCACTGCTCTCAGACATCGTGCAGCTGCGGCAGTACCACTGACTGCCTTCTACAGCCCGAGACCTTGGGCGATGGAGGAGTGCGTGCCTAGCCAAGATCACTCTGGGGCCATATCCACACAGTCCAAGTCTTCTGAAGCCCAGTCCCTCCAGCTATTTTCCAGGTCACGATGCTTTCCTGAATGTCCCAAGCCCAAGGAGGTAAAACTGAATGTGCTGGCTGCTCCCTTACTACTTCACAATTCCGATTTTTATTCTAGGCATTTGACCCCACACTGAGGGGTGCTGGTTGTTGGCTGGGGCACAGCAATAAAAATCAAAGTCTGACCAGGTCCCTGGGCTAAAATATTAAATAATACAGATACAGCAAGGTGGCCTTTTGTCGCCGATGGCCAGCATTTGCTTTCCTATCCTTACTTACACTGCTGCAGAGGCTAAACAATTTGGTGTGCGTAGGGGGAAGTTCAGAGCAGCATTGGGGATTGCCTCTGACGCAAGGGTACCCCACGGCTCTCCTGAGCAGTGTTTGCAACCAAACGGCATTTTCCTGATTATCTTCCCTCCCAGAAATAACGGAGCAGTCACATCCATGTTTGTGTATTTATGCACAATGTCTTGCTGCAGATTTAAAGCACAAGGACTGTTGCTGCTGAGCACTCGGGTAATACTTGACGTGGCGAGCCTCTTGTAGTGCAAACCTGAGAAATGAAGCTGTAATGTCAGGGGAAGGTTCCCTGCGGGGCAGCACAGCAAGGGGGGGAGCAGGAGGCGAGAGCAGAAGGGGTTAACAGAGGCAGCCACAAAGAAAAGCTGGTGCTGGAGCAAAGACAAAGCAGTGAACTGAGCCTTCTACCTGCTTTAAGAGCTCTTGCTTGTGGTAAGGACCTGCATCTATTTTAGGCTTTCTTATGAGTGATAAATACCAGCACGTTATCCCTGTTTTTACTGTTAATGAACAACAGTAGTAATGCACGAAGCCCCATCACATCTGAATCCCCTCTACATCAGCCCAAACCAAGACAAGCCCTGCCTGAAAAAACAAGCTTGAGTCTCTAAGGGGCACAGAAGCCCACAGCATTCGCTGGTGGGGCGTCAGGATCCCCCACGCAGTCACTGCAAACAGCAGCATCTGCAGTCACAGCAACTTCGATTCTCACGACTTTAAGACAACCAGCACTCCTCATTTCACATCCATTCCCTTCGGCAACACGGCCACAGCGCAGTTTTTATCCTCGTGTTGGGCCCTCAGCTCCTCTCCAACGTTCGCCTCCCTCCCCCTCGCCCATGCAGTTCTAGTGCTTCCCACTCGTTATCTGCCTTACCCAGAGGCTTCCACCAGTCCCCCAGCCTGTCTTCTAAGTATGCAAAGGAAAAACGAAGTCTAGACAGCATCACATTAAACCTCTAGCCAAAATGAGGGAAAGGCGATTGCACAGCATAACTGGTGGAGAAACGCAATACATTGGATTACGAGGCTTAACGCTTGCTACAACAGACCGCGCGGCGTCGGGTTTTATTTGATATTGTGTCTCCGTGAGAGACTCCAGCATCGTAGCTATTCTGGCAGAGCTACTCCATGCAAATGCTTGGAAATTAGTGACGACAGCTAATGCAAGAAAGCCGCGGTCAGGAGCTGGAAGAAGGTGGGGAAGGCCCCGGCAGGGCGGGAGCCGGCGCGGCGCAGTGCCCTCTGCCGATGCTGGGCCCGCGGGCTGAGC
>NW_009195510.1:0-4991 GCF_000690835.1 Fulmarus glacialis | reverse complement strand
GCCCTCAAAACGAACCGCTCCATAATCACTCCATGTCCCTCCATTCTTGATCCTGGCTTTTTGAGTTTGGATTAAAGCAGTGTAGCCATTTTGCTGGGTTTGGTCCTGGATCCTTGTCCCATGTGACAGCCAGAGATGATCTGATGCATCTGGGAGAGGGGATGGAAATGCTGGGCTTGCCCCGCGCCCTGCTTGCTGAGCATGCTGGCACAATGGCAAAGCTGGGTCTGCTTTTCTGTGGGTCTCTGCTGAAACCTGCTGCCTGCTGTGCTCAGCCCACATGTGCGAGAGGATGAGGGTGGGAGCACACGGCACCTTGCACGGCTGCAAGCCCGCCCAGATTAAGGTAGGAGCAGTGCCAGCAGGTCGAGGTGCCCAAAGTATGGGCAAGGGGAAAGCAGCCAGTGCGAGCTGGGTGCCAGCTTACCGGCTTACCTAGAAGGGCTAACAGATCAAAATAAATGCAAATCCTGAGTGTAATCACTGACCCGATATGTCATGCTTACTTAGTGGATAGGAAGAAGAGAATATAGCACTAACGACAACTGTGATACAGTCATTGAGTACTTGAAAGATTTTTCCTGTGGTAATTAACATATTTAACTTATTTCTAAAGATTTACAAACATTAAACGCCACTAAGCATTCCATGCCATGAATGTCAAAGAAGCTGATATAACTTTGGAAGCATATATTTCATCCATCATAACACTCTTGTCACTTAAATGGCACTCAATCCACTTAAAATTATAGCGATTATGGAAGAACATCAAGCTTCATCAGCCGTGATTATGCTGTGATTATCACACACACACTTCTCAGGGCTCCTTTTGCTCTTATGCAACTGCCAGTTTGCAAATACATGTTGGGGAAGAGTGTTTGGGGCTCGGTAGGTAAACCTGGCATTTCCATCCCATCAGAGTCGGTCTTTTCAGCATGTTAATTTGTACTTTGGGCAGAGAAATTTAACTCTTAAGAGTGATTTGGAGCAGGAAGGAAGTTAAAGTCTCAGTGAAGACCTTCTCCTCCATGTGCAGAGTTCCACACTGGTTAAACAAACTGTAGGGAGGTTTTGTCAGCCCCTTTAGGGTCTTTTCCTGACCTTCCCTCATCAATCCACTGAGACCCATTAGAAGGTGAACCACCTTTTCCAAGGGGATGGAGGTCTATGTAATCTTCTCTTGGTAGAAAAGTGAGGGGAATCTGTTCATTGCCTTGTTTACATCCTTGCTTATATGCCTGACTTAACTGAAAATTTAAGTCTCTGTCCCTGGGAAGAGAATAGCAGAGAGAGATGAAAATGGAAAGCCTAATCCAGACCCAAGTTGCCGTCAATGGAAAAATTCCTTCTGGTGCCACAGATCTTTACATGGCAAGAGAATGTGTAGGAATAGGGGGGTGGGGAAATGTCCAAATTGACCTAAATGTGTTTCCCATGAAATCAGTAATAAAACTAAAGCATAGGAGAAAATATGCTTCTTTTTTTTATATTACTGTGGCTTCAGGAGCCAAATTTCCAAAAGGACTTGGCTCCCTGAAATTCCTCCTGAGAAGACCAGCCGAGCTCTTTTGAAAGCATGAATTTCATATAGCATCCATGTCAGACATATACTCCCTTCCCTTCACATCTGTTCTTTGTGTTTGCCTTCCATACTCTAGCAAGCACTTTGAGTAGTAGGAATTTTCTCTGAAAGAGTGGGAAGTAAGCAAATATAAAGACACCTTTGCAAAAAGCAAAATGTTCACTTCTAAATCCTAACGTGGACCACAGAGCCCAAGAGCTCGGGTGCAAAATATTCTGGCTGCAGGGATGCTTGCTTACTAAGCCCTCCCTATTTTTTGCCATTGTTTTTGAGAAGCATAGGTCAGTCCTATGATTTGCAGCCTGGTTGCATGAAGGGTTGTATTGGCAGAAATTTGGGTTTTCTGAGCAGGCTTTGCCACTCGGTCCAGCCTTGCAGGGGACAGGAGTCCATGTCAGCTGTCAAATAAGAGAAGTTATAAGGTGGCAATCCATATGCGATGAGCACTGACTGATCTGCCTTGCTTTGATTATTTTTGCTATCTGATATCTCCAGCTGCATGTCAACAATCTGTGCACCCAAACCGAACTAACAAAAACTTTCAAAATTTAAACATATGTACACTTGCATAATAAACTTAAGAAAAGCGAGCTAAATTTTGTAGAAAAGGTGTTTTCCGGGAAAATATTTACTTGAACTGACACTTGATATTTTGGAGGAAGACAAAAACAGGTGTTTATCCTATGGTTTACTAATTCTACCCATCTTGAAAATATCCACTGGTTGTATTCATTGCTGTTTATGTTTACATGAAGATGTAGATATTAATAGCTATGGTTCACATATGTTCACATCGAGGCTGTATCCTTGAAATGAATGCATTTCCGTTCCTTAATGGAAAGAAGAAAAACTCTGCTCAAAGTGCCAAATTTTCCAATACAAGCTTTGATCACTGCAGATGTATGCACTCAGGCAGGTAGTAAATCCGTCTTAGTATTGATCCCAGGTTTAACCGGTGGGTGACTGAGCAGTTTTAACCTTGTGAAACAGCATACTTGGAAATGACGTGTCACAAAATCCTAACCTATGCCATGGAGAAAAGCAGATTTCTTCTAGCCATCCCTAGGACTTAGCACCAGTAGGTGCCTCTGCCCTGTATATAGCAATGTAGTACATATATGAACCTTCAAGGGACCACGCTGGGTCATAGTGTTTCGAATTAAGCCAGGACATGGGGACACTGTTGTAGCTTAACATCCATATCTACTGCTGTGCTTTTAGATGAATCTTATTTAAATGCTTATGAGTGTGTATGCAGAAAGGGAAGGAGAAATGGAGGGACTGGATTTTTCTCTCTCTCCAGACATCCCGTTCCTGTTATCTTCTGTGTCCTGGCATTTTAGAGTTGCTTACCCTCTCCTCTTTTCTCTTTGCTGTTATTGAAATGAATAAGCATTCCTAGGTGTCTTTTGTTTTGCTGCTTACCTTTTTACACACCTTTTCAATACTTGGAAAATGGACAGCGTAATATATGGGATCTGTTTAATTCTGTGCCTTCATAGTTTTTAATCGTGGAAATTTCAGAGCGTTACAAGTTACTGATAATTAATTTTCCTCCTCTAACTCGTGTCAAGAACACCTTGAAACACAGTGTGAGAGAGGGAGACAGTGAGTCTGTTCTTCCCTTTTTCCTCTTGGCCTTCCTCAATTCTGTCCAGATACAAATGTGTAAAAGGGAAACAACCCTAAATTTCTATTGTTCAGGGTATGTTTTTAAAGGCAGAAAATCCCCAGAATTTATTTAGAAGTATTTTTTCATTAATCAACAGAAAATCTGACCACCCTGTCAAAAGTGACATTTTCTTGGATGGCAATGGATTTATTTATTTATTTTGAAACTTTATTTTTCATGAGGATGATTTGTTGAGTCAGAACATTTTTACCAGCTCCTCTGAAGACTTGGTCATGAGGAAACCATCAAAATGTATGGGGGGAAATTTCATAAATAACAAGAAATGAAGCGACTCCTCTGCAATGAAGCAGGAAATGAATGCTGGCATCTGAAGCTTCTGCTGTGCCTTACACATCCTAGGAGGATTATTACTGTGTTTTATTCCTGTAAGTTGGAAAGCAACCCAAACCTTTCCCAAGAGATGAAATTCAAAACACTAGATTTAAGGTTTTTTGTTAGTTGTCTAACTTGGTTTATTTTAAATTCTGCTTATGCGGACAGCATTAGAGGAGTTACTGTGCTCTGTAATGGGAAGAAGCAATTTTTGCTGTAAAAGCCTACCCAAACTACTGGAAAACTGATGATTAGAACTTCAAAACTTCTCCACCGAGTAGTTGTGCATTTTTTAAGAAATGAGGAAACTCCAACCATGTCCTGCATCTTTGTCTGGATGACCTTACGACTTTATCAATTTGCATACCCTGAGAGATCACCTTCTGCAGCCTGAAAGTCTTGTTGGTGATCCTGACTGATGGTCAAAGGATGCTGACAAAAGAAGTACCATCTTTTGTTAAACCAGCTAATACAGCTGAAAAACAGTAGTATGTTTCCAGGTGCAGAAGCCTTTTGCAAAGTTAGATACAAGCTAAAAGTATTTGCTGGAAGTTCACTTAGATGTGTACCAGTTGAAGTATTTTTGAAAGAAAATATTATACTATAGGCTGGTGCCTATAGCATAGCGGGAGCATTGGCAAAGGGATAGACAGGTAATAAGTGTCTTATCTGCTGGAGGAAAACAAGGGTCCTTTATAGCTTGTAAAATACAACAAGGTTAGAGAGGGCAGAGACTGTATTGTTCCATAAGACTAATACCTCTATTGAGTTTTCCAGTTCTTAGTACAGCTGTCAGTCTTGTTCTCACATTTGCTGTTGGATGGTATTTTGCAGGGCTCTCAGGTGGCTCAGGACTGAGGGATCAGTAAGGGAGTGATGCTTTTTTGAGAGTTTTCCCCCGTTAGCAGCATGTTCCTCATCTTTGAGTGGTTGTGTAAGCAATTTCTAGTGCCTCAGCCTTAATTGTATCAATATAGTCATTTTTATAGAAGCATCTTAGAGGTCTTTTCCAACCTTAATGATTCTATGATTCTATACGTGGTTTAGTGGGCATGGTGGTGTGGGTTAACGGTTGGACTTGATGATCTTAGAGGTCTTTTCCAACCTTTATGATTCTATAAGAGTGTGTCTTCACACTGATACTTTTTTTTTCTTGGCTTAAATATCCAAGTTTAATTACAGGAGAAAAGCTTTCTCAGTCTTCAAGAGCATGAGTTTAAAACAGGCAATAATTTCTGTGTTTAAAAACGTTTGGAGGAAAATCACGTCACAATTTCACTGTGTTTCAGAAATCTGAAGCAGTGCTGCTGGTTCTACAGCTTAAGGAAAATGAGGTGCTGCAATGGGGAACAGAAGATGTAATCTTTGCTTTCCCAATCTGCATCTATGTCGTGGTTTAACCCC
>NW_009195509.1:0-8041 GCF_000690835.1 Fulmarus glacialis | reverse complement strand
GGTCGGCGGAGAGGAGGCGCTGAGCTCCCTGTCGTGCCCCGCCTCCGCCACGGGTAAGGCCCGTGAGCTGCTGCCCTTGCTCCGGGCGGCTCTGTGGGGAGCGGGCGTCGAGGGCGGCAGCAGCCAGGGCCCTGCCTGGCATGTGGTGCGCAGCAGGTCTCGTCAGGGCTCCATCCAGCCTTGTATGACTTTCCCGCATAGCATGGATCACGCTGGGCACTGGCGGTCAGGTACACAGGCACTTAACACCCGGGCACGGCTCTGCCCCATGTGTTGCAGTTGTTCAAAAACCATTGAACCTGTCTGCAGCGGGATTAGTGTCATTGGGTCGTAATATGCAGGCCAGCCCCATTGGAAGCATACACAGTACCACAGATAAAAACCGTAATGAAAAGACCAAGCAAATTCACAAGGCAGTAATGCATGTAATGCGTGAGGCTGATGTATGAGCCGTTTAAGACTGTAACGTTCGCTTGGTTGAGAGTATATCTGAGGTGGTTCTCAGTGTACCGGCGTACAAGGGCTCTGAATCAGAAAAGCGTTCAACTTTGATTCATTAAGGCCAAACAGCCAACTTAAGCATGTGTTTAAGCGCTTTTCTGGAGAGCACTGTTTTTTTCTGAACCGCAACCCAATGCTGCACAGAACACATTACAGTCTGCTTTCAGTTAAGAGGGAAGAAAAGGAGACACGTGTCATTTACTGGCCCTTTAACACAGGAA
Source organism: Fulmarus glacialis (assembly GCF_000690835.1). Classification (NCBI taxonomy): domain Eukaryota; kingdom Metazoa; phylum Chordata; class Aves; order Procellariiformes; family Procellariidae; genus Fulmarus; species Fulmarus glacialis. The sequence goes on along the minus strand of NW_009195509.1, from coordinate 7,319 downwards.
GATCTTTGGGCTCCAAAAATTCTAGTGGCAGTTGAGAAGGGAAAAAAAAATGAAAAAAAATCTGTGGTACAGTGAAGCCAAGGCCCTTCTCCTCCAGCCTGGAAACCCGTAGCAGAAGTTGGAGAATTAACCCCACCATCGAAACTCAGGGAAGTAAAACACAGTTACAAGAGCTGCACAGTCCCCAGAACAGTATTAGGAAACAAACCCAGTTAAGTTCCCGTTGCCAATTCTTCCAGATGGTTTTGGCTTAAAGTTTTCATTCTTTTAAAAAATAAATATGAAATGAGAGAGCATAAATCCAATCAGCAGTATAATGCTATGTATGTATATAACTTTCCTGTGACAGGGATAGGGTGGTTTTGTTTCTTTCATGTCAGAGATAAAAGTTTGTATTTTGCCTCTCTTCTCGGTGTCTGCTTTGGAAGTTTTTGCCTGATATTTATATATATATGTATAAAACACATATATATGTACGTATAAAAATCCATATCTATACTGAATAATACCTCTGTGGAACCTAAAAACTGTAGCCTCGACTACAAATTAATCGTAATCCTAAACAACCCCTTAGCCTCTAAGTGTCCTGGATATTTTTTTTAAACAAGTTTAAAGTATGATAAACTCCATTTGGCAAAGTACTTGGTCACATCCTAAATTGGGTTTTTGACAGCACAGCTCTTGCAGAAAAAGGCAGCTCAGCAGGCAAGGGCTTTCCTTTGGGACTGCATAACGTGAGTACCTGGGGATTTGCACAGACGGCCCGTTGCCTTTGGATGAAATTTAACTTGTTGGTTATGAATCATCTGTGAGGGTCTGTCTTGCTCCCTTGGCCATGCTGCCACAGCTGGGATCAGCAGGATGTGATACCTGTCCAAATTCCCTTTCTGGAAAAGGGTGGGGCTTGGCAGGCTTCTCCCTCACAAAATCCTTCATTTCATTTGGTTCAAAATAGCCTGAACTTGGTGACCTGCCAAGTACACTGGAAAAGACACCTGTCTGAGGTTTTTTGGGGGAGAGCAGCTTGCCATAATGATAAGAGGGAAAGAAAAGTCCATGAGTGGCTCAGATTATGTCGAAGTAACTGCTTTCAGTGCTGCTGGGATCCCTTTGGATGGCTTTAAGGTTGTCAGGAACAGAGCTGAGGCCATGGGTCCTGCTATGACTAATGTATACAATTTTGTCATAGGTTCCACTGAGACCAGAACTAATCCAGTCCTGCAGATTTGATCCAAAGGACGTTAATGTTTGTGGAAAATCTCCCGTCAACTTCTCTACATGCTGGATCTGCTCTTTAGACCTGACCGCTGCAAACAAGCTCGTGCTTATGTTTGCAATGGTGAGTAATAAGGCACAACGCTTACAAGCTGTGTAAGCCCATGTTTATGTTTTGGCACAATTAGCAATCTCAGTTAGGCCTTTTATTTGCTTGGGCCTCTCAGCCGACAGAGGAAGCGCAGAACAGACTTACTGTGTGTTACACGCTGCTCAAGAAACAGAGAGAGGTCATGAGAGACCTGCTGCATCTTTTAGGCTTTTAAAGAGCAGCTGATCTCTGACATATAACTGTTTCTGTGTGGTTGCTAATATGCTGCTCTGTTTTTTTCTAAATCCCAGATACATTGCATTCATATGTTTCTTCTGGGATTTAAAAACAAACACTGAACCTTTTCCAGGCTGATATTTCTACCTCCTCCACTACAGTATGAACTTTGCTTGCATCACTGCCAACATTTGTTCATTTAAAACTAGGAAATCTTACCCCAGTGGAGAGCAGGTAGGATTTGATTCATTCTGCCCTGGGAGGGATGTGTACAAACCCTTAGCCTGGGCACAAGGGGCCTATGGAAGTTGAAGAACTTCTTTCAGAGTAAGATCATTGAACACTGCATGTGTTGAGCTCCATGTTAGTAAAGACCTGTTAAGAAACAGTCCATGTTTTTGAAGAAGAGGTAGGACTTCACACAGGATTGGAGTCCAGCAATGTACTATAGTGTACCATTCAAAGCAGATTCCCCCCAATGCAAGTCACAGCCAAGTTAATGCATAAAGGCTGCTGATTTGAGAGCCCCAGACTGAATCACACACAGTCTGACTGCCAGACGTGATGACAGCCTGCCTCTCCCAGCCACTTCAACTGGAGCAGCAGGTTCTCAGCACTTCTGTGAATCAGGAGCTTCGTTCTTGGCTGGTGCAAATGGTTGCAACTCCAATGAATGGACAGTTAAATACGATTAACTCATACCCCTGAGATACTTTTAGTGAAATCTAAATATATTTATTACTCATTGTAATTTAGAAATCACGATGTTTGAAAGTGTTACTATTTGGTTAGAGCATCTCTTTATCATTCTCTCCTGTCTTTGTAAGAGGGCAGGAGGAAAAGTAAGAAAACACACAGGAATCCATTAGGGCTTTAGCCAGCTGAAATCTAGCATGTTCTAGCATCTGTTAGTTTAAACTGCAAACTCAGTAGCACACGCTATTCACAAGCTTGCTTACCTGTGCAAACCGCTGTGTTAACAGCAGGTGCTAGGTCTCTATATCACACTGAATGTGTAACAAAGCCATTTAGATGCAGCTCACTTCCAAAGAAACATATTTACTGTGGCCAAGGATACGTAGCCATATTGGCTGGGCAGTTTCTCTTCACTTCTCAAATTCTGAGGTCATGTCCCTTTCTTCTCTCCCACAATAATTTAGGCCTTTGCTCTGCTTCTTTCCGTACATAAACCTTAGCCCACTGTATCCCAGCCTCCAGCTCTTCCAAGTAATGCTTCTTGCTACATCCTGATAAAAGACACCAAGGTCAGACAGAATATTTTGTGGGCTCTTCATTCCCTTCCTCTCCATTGCAGGGGAAGCCATTCATCTCTGTTTCTATGGTTTGAGAACTGCCAGTCTGGAAGGACATAATTTAAATCCACTCTGGACCCTCCACTAGATATTGACTGTCTCCAGACCAGCATTTAGATCGTAATCAAAACTTGTATTTGCAGATGAACACTTACAAGATCCTTTGGGTCTCGGATAGCTCAGTTCTTTCTGTCTTCCCATCAATTACCATAGTGCTGTGCCTTTTGAGGCTTGTAGACATCCTGGCTCCTGGGTTCCCTGTTTGGGGCTCTGCTCACCCTCTTCCTGATGAAGAGTGAACACTGAAGAGACAAAGGTCCTATAGGCACTGAGTAGCCAGGGTGGCCTCACCAATTGGTGTGTCCGGGCTCTCAGAACTACAAAGTATGAGTCAGAAGAGCTGAGTCCCAGTTCTGGCTCTGCCCATGATTCTCTGCATCATCATATTCCCTCTCCGCTTCCTCAGCTGAAAAACAGGGCTCATAATATTTCCTTACCTACAAAAGCTGTTAGGAGGATTATTGCATTGTTGTGAATTCCACAGATGAAAGGTACTACAGAAGAACAAACTGCAATTATTGTTTCAAACCTCTGCCCTAGTCCTGTCATCCTTAGCTTACTGAATAATGCTTACTCAATCAAGGAAATCCTGCCACTACAGTGAAGAAAATCATTGGTAAAGATGACTCTCTGTTGCAATAAAAGCATTTATCCCCTTGTGTTCAACACCCTTCTCTTTGCCACTGGGATGATCGGAGTCATATAATCCCAGACATTTACTATACACTCTTAAGCAATCTTCTATTTGGGCACTCTTATTTCTTTATCCCAAACATGACTGTTATTGAATAAATTATCTTTTTGTAATGTTCAACGACATCCACTCTAGAGATAGCAGCTGCTGGTAATAGGATCTGCTGCGAGTTTGCTGGTATGTGAGGTCTCTTGTAGCCCATGGTGGCTGATGGCTGACAAAATGGTCAGAATGGCCAAATTTGCCTGCCTTGAGGCATGTGGAGCTTGCATCAGCCTTTCATGTGCATGTAACTGTACAGCATGCCTACGGATGTGCCCAGGGATGAAGGACAGACTGCATTGCCAATGCGGTATTCGTACCCCTTCAGCAGCCTTCCCCACTTGTAATCCTTTGGTAATTCCCAAGTACAAATACTAACAAAGTGCTCCCTTGCAGCGGGGAACTATAGTTTTGATGGTGAAACAGGTGCTGAATGCTGAGGTAAAGAATCAGAAGCTTACAGTTAGTACCTATAGCAAAGGTCAGAAAAATTGGTGCTCCGCGTTAGTGTTCCCAGCAGTCCCTGATTACTATTAAACACTGTTGGGTGCAGTCATGCAAGGCACTGAGTGTGACCAGTTCTCACAAACCTCATCGGTCCCACAGAGCCAAGTATCTCCCTTTTCTGCTTCCGTCCAGCCTTGTTTTCAAAAGACTCGAGTCCTACCCTGGACACAAAGAGTAGAGAAGTAAAAAGTGTCAGTGTTTAGCAGTCCTGAAAACCACTCTGGTTTTGCACAAATAAGTTTTTTCTTGTCAAACCCTATGCACAAAGTTTCCTAGAGGGATGTACATGCCACTGTGCATTAAGGGTTAAAAGCAGTGCAATGGCAAGGAATAAATACACGGCAGGTGTTAGTTAACAAGGTACTAATTGGGTAACTGGAGGTGCAACATAAGAGACCACAGAGGCTAATCAAAAGGCTTTGGGTGAATCTAGGATGCTTCTCTGAGCTTGGGGAGGAGTAAGAAGTAAAAAGCTGCTGTTGTAGTCTTGCATTTTATGGGAAAGCTGGAGTTAAGGTATCCCAGAACAGGCAGACTGTTACACCTTGTGTGTAAAACTAATATGACAAGATCAGTTCAGAAATTCATTTAAAGATTGCAACTATATTTTCCTTAGTCTAAGTGCTTTTACTTCGGGCAAGGTACCTTGTGCTTGAAGCATTCTGATTTGATTTCACTGTACCTCCTATGGGGCTTATTCAGACTGAGTCAGCCTGTGCCTGTTTGGCTAAACCATTATCTAAACTCGCTGCCTTGCATAAAGAAGGCTTTAAGGATCCCCAGAATATATTTGCTTTCCTATTTCCTTGGAGGATGCAGCTGGGTTCTTCAAGCGTAAGTTTGCAGACCTACAGGTAAGTGTGTGAGTGACTTGTATGTTCCAGGTTGAAAGCTGATAGTGGTGAAATCTCTGGGGACAGTTTCCCATGTGAATTGTCTTGCCTGCTCAACCTGATGCATAATGAATGTAAATTTGGGATGAAACTGTCTTACACCCACCCTGGGTGAGATAAGGAAGTGTAAGGTGTAGTTGGAAACTGCTTTTGGGTTGCAGTTTTGTCACACCCTCCATCACCAAGCTGCTCTTGAAAGTGGATTTGCAGTGAGGATCAAACTCCAGTTTTTGACTTGTGCGTATTCACTGTGAGGTGACTCTGTCCTGCTTGAAAGGGCTTGAAAGGGCTTTATGCTCTTGCAGGCGCCCTCCTAGCTCCTCTTGTCTCTGCCCTTTTGCCTGCGCTCACCCATTTTGCTCAGCCCTCCTATTGCGCTCTCTGTGTGTTGCTGAGGTTGCTGAACCCTTTGCATTATGAGCCCCCCTGTTCAGTTGCTTATATGCAATTTGCCATAATGCCAAGTCTTACATTTCAGCTGACACACTTTTTTGTTGCAGGAGTTTGTCTCAATCGAAAATATAAATACATTTAAAAATCAAACTTTTAGATTATGGTTCAGCTGAAAATGAGTCTGTAGAGTGAAAGGTGTACATTTTCCCAAGTATTCATAATGAATTATTATTCAGCTGATTACTCCCTGCCTCCTCCCTTGGAAAGCTTCAGCCTGCCAGCTTTTCCCAGCCCCTGTGCCTAGAGCGGCAGCAGTTTTCGTTTAGGGGCTCTTTGGTCATGCTCATGATTTGGTGTGTGTGTGTGTTACGGCATTCATAAATTTATACCCTGCTTATCCATGTGGATCAGGCATGTACTGGAGCAGGACAGTGTGTTCAAAAGAACTGACCTGGTACTCTTCAGCTCTCAAATGCTTTGATACACGTGTACTCTTTTAGAATTGCCTTGACAATGGAAATACAGCAGAATGATGGTAAGAAGTGCCCTGCGCTCAAAATCCAGTCCTTCCCTATACCCCTGATACCCAGTATCCAGGACACTTTTAGGCGGGGGGAGTTCAGGTGGTGTTTCAAAGGGATTTCCTCACTCAGTCTGGCAATGTGGAACATATGACGAGACGTGGGGCAGGTTTAGTGAACACCAGCTTGTGAAGTGTGGCTGTTCTTAAGAAGACCCAGAATGTACCTTTTTCTTACTGCTTGCATGCTCTGTGTTCTCACAGAGGCCATATGCTCTTGGTGCAGAGGACACTGAAGTGGCTTTCGGGTACCTGATAGTCAAGTCAGAAAGGTCAACTTGCAGGTGCCTATGGCAGAGGAAAGCCCAAGTCACACACTGACCAAGTGTGGGGTTTGGCTGTAGATGCAGATGCAACTTCAAATGCTGTCTTACAAAGTACGTCCAAAAGCGGTACGGCTGTGAGTGAGTTTCTAGTTCCTGAATTCGCACAAGCCTTGAAGCTGAGTGCAAAAAAGCACTTTTTCTTGGGTTTGGTTAAGGCATATGCACAACTATGGTTTCATCCTGAGGCAGCCACAAGCCTGGCTAAGTGGAATTTTCCTAAGCATCGGTCCTCTTGCCTGTGCAAAACCCAATCTTTCTGATTATATCAGACCTCCTGAGAAATTTCAGTCCCGTTGGTCACATTTTTCAAAAGCTAATCTTCTGGAAATAAGGTCTTCCCGTAAAACTGCCTTCACCTTATGGTTACAACAAACTAACTTATTAATTGGCATCGCCACATGGCTGGCTGTAACAGGCAGCGTGGCAGCCTCTGCTGGCATATGTGTCCACAGAGAAATCCTGTAACTACTTCTTACTTTATGTTGGCGCTCAAGTGTTTCCCCTGGACTCGTTCATTTTCCAACAGTTCTATTTTTTTTTCTTTCTTTTTGTGCTGCAGCAATTGAATCATATTTAGGGTTATAACAGTATTTTTTTTTTTAAACTTCTGTTTGCATTTGTAGATTTGCTTCAGGATATAGGCTGTGTTGGTCTGTTATTGTAACAGTGCTCATGTTTGTTGATGCTCTTATGGTGGGTGTGTTTGTAAAATTCATACTCTGTTTTTATTGTATACATTAGATTATTTTTCTTGTTGTTTCCAGCAGTTGACAATATTATGAAACGCACTTAACCAGTGCAAACTACATCAGGTTGTGGGTTTTCTTAATGGATTTTTTTTTTGCCACTTACTACTACAGCTTGCATTGGCGGCGTTCTATTTTTATCGCGGCTCGTATTAGTTGTTGCGTAATAAATGAGAGAGCGCATTACCCAATGCAAACCACGATTTAAAAAAAAAAAGGGGG
>NW_009195508.1:0-19027 GCF_000690835.1 Fulmarus glacialis | reverse complement strand
AAACAGGAGGAGGTATCTGCAGTCATTATCCAGCGTGCTTACAGGCATTACCTTTTAAGGCAAAAAGTTAAAAAGGTGTCTAGTATATATAACAGAAATAAAAACAAAGAAGGAGATGGACCAGTTATAAAAGAGACAATTATTGATAAACTAAATGGGAACTCCACTCCAGAAAAAACGGATGAGAGTTCCTCTACAACTTCCCCACCTTCTTATGACAGTGTAACAAAGCCAGACAAAGAAAAATATGAAAAAGATAAAGCAGAAAAGAACTACAAAGGTAAAGATGTCAGGGAAAATAAAAAATAAAGATTTAAGAATTCTGCTTGTGGGACAACTTGTTTACAGTCTTTGAGAATGAAGCATCAACTGGACTCCTGCAGGAGGTTTATGCCAAACTGTCAGTTTTTACACATATATATATGTGTGTGTGTGTGCGTGCGCGCGCGCGTGTGTGTGCGTATATACATTATATATATACCTAAGGTCAGTGCCTATAACAAAACAGTGAACCTTCATCATCAAACTGTGACTCTGTTTATCAGGGTAACAAACTTGACAAGAGGTTACTGTTTTCACTACAGCTGACACTGCTAAGAATGAGGGAAAAAGTGGCTCCACAGAGAACACGGAGCATGAAATGAGTGCAAAGCGATACTTTTTTGTGTTTCACATACTGCAAAACATGTAGAACAGTAAATCTCTTCACTGTTTGTAATGCAACTGCTATATTCATCATATTTTTACAAATGTGTATTTATCATTTTTTAATTCACAAGTTGTTTACTATTATATGTGACTATTTTTGTAATAGGTTTTATGTTGGGGAAAGAGGTATGAGGACCAGGTGTTCTACTCTCAGATTCTCTATAATGTATAGATAGAAGTGATTTGCATCGGCATGTTGCACTTGTCAATCATGCATAAATAAAAATATGACATTGCACAAAGCTAAAGATTTTAAGAACTTCCATGTTTCAGGGTTGCTCTTAAATTTGAGGCATTCTAACTACTTGTATGGCTGCATCCAGATTATGTGCATCCAGATTAATGTGCCTGGAAGGTCTCCTCTAATTTACAGGAATCTGCAATGACTTATTTTTACGCAAATCATTAAACACGAACAAGTTCTTGTTTTTGTTAAAATATTCACAGCTTAAAAAAGTGGTTTCTGCACTGGAAAAATAGCTTCACCAAAATATACCTGGGAGTTCTTTTGTTTTCTTTTTTTTTAAACAGCTCAAATTTTTTCCTAGACTGTTCTTTAGTTACTGGCTTCTCTCATTATGGCCAACACCCAATGAATCAATATAATACTCTTTTCCATGTAAATATTAATGGTATACTGTCGTGCATATTTGAGCATAGAATTAAACGGCTTTGCCACATTGAATTGCATCAGATATGTACCACAGTATGGGTAATCTGCAAGAGCTCAACAGGACGTGTTGTATTCTGTGTCATTATAGATAGTTTGGAGAGTATCACTGATGCATGTCAATGCTTTTGCTGCTGTATCTTGCTCCTTCCACTGTCCACAGTCTCCACTATAGGAAGCCATGTGTCAGTGGTGAAGTGAATAAAATTGTCCAACCAGATCTCATTCTTTCAAATCATTAAGCAATAGTTTGCAGCTATTTATGAGCTTCTTTAGTTTTGCATTTTAAATTTGAAGTGGCTACTATATGGTGTAGATTCAGACTGTACAGGCCGTATTGCAAACTGTTTAACCTGTTGGAAATGTGGTTAGCATATATAAATAATGTAAAGAAATACCATTTGGCAACAGTTTTATATATAAGAAAAATGTCTTCAAGTTTAGATCACTGTTTCTTATATTTCTTTCCTCATTCACTTGGCTTTCTAACCACGGTAATTTCAAACGGGCATCATCACACTATGAGAAAAAAAAAGTGAGTACTTGTACACTATCTTGTTTTAATATTATATTTGCATATATTTCAATGTGAAGTAAATTGTGTAAATCTGGAACTCAGCTTGTTTCCAAATAGTTATATCTGGTAACAGGACATAGCAAGGGAAGTGTTAGGGGAATGTGCGAATTTCTAGCGCTGTTTGCATCAGAAGTTCCAAGATAGTCTCATTGTTCATGAAATCCTTGCTACCTTGCAGTGTCTGTTTACATAGCCTATTCTTATTCTTTTTGAATCATGCTGCACTAGACTTGTACAAATAGGATCCACAATATTTCCCAAGAACAAAATGGCACATTTGTATAATCAAGGACATCAGGACATTTTGTGTTTCATACACAAGCTAACATTAAATGTAGAATCTTTCTTTTACAAACGCTTTTGACTTGTAATGTGTTGGTGAAATGCATGCAGGAAATTGTTATTATCATAAACAATGTAAACAATATTACAAATGAGCCAAAAAATAAAGACTTCATTTTTTATTGTATTTCTTTTTCTTTGCCTCTGTCCTGTTGGTTAAAGCAAGATAAAAAATGGCTTTGGTACAAATAAAGAATGCTTTCTTTATCACTAGAGCTAAATATCTTATTCTTCACATTTTAACTTTTTTTATGTAAAACAATTTTTAAAAAATCTGAGAACTTTGACCATACCCCATTGACTTCTTTGTCACCAGCATATTGTCTGGGAGTAACACAGGACATCTATACATTCTGCCCTCAACCCTTTCTGTCAACCCTCAGGAGCTCTTCTGAACCATAAAGGCACTGCTCAGTATCTAAGGTATTGTTTTAGTTCGCCACATTGCTGCTACCAAAGCTGTCCACGCTTTACAAGTCTTAAACATGCAAACAAACTCTCCAACAAAGTTCCTCCGTTTGGTGCTGTACAGCATTCAGCCAAAGGGCTCATCGCAAACAGATAGAAGTTGTATTTAATTGTACAGTGATTCTTTTTATTCCAGTAATTCTCAAAAGTAATTAATAGCATTTCACTTGATCTCACAAGAAAGGGACTGAACTGAAACTCAGCTGTGTTAAGTAGTGTTCACAGTCATAATTTCTGGATGTTACACAGGAACTTCTGACTTAAAATGGATGTCTTCATGCTGTTCAAGGGCAGAAAGATATAGTACATTGAAACACAATATTATCTTATTGAATTTAAAATATTATATTTCAAAACTAGCAGTAAGTAGAATATTCCTGGAGTTTGCTCACTGGCATGTTTTCAGTGTTTTCTTCACCTGTGCATATTATGCCACATTAGCCATATTTTGGCCAAATATTAAATTCCTTAGATAGCCATGAAATAACTGACGAAATATCCTAACACTACAATCTATTAAGATCTCTAATATGATGAGCATCAGCAATCGCTGCAGCAGAGTCTCTGAGTTGGTATACCATGCAACAGGGAAGCCTTATTTGCTTACAGGAATGGCTTTACCTACACCAGAAAAAATGCCTTACTCAGTACACACAGAATTGTCTAGCCTGCTCATACCATTAGTTCCTAGAGCTGGCCCCTAACCCTCTTAGAATACAGGGTTAAAGCTCAAGACATGGCCTTCCACAGTTGTCTGGGCATCCTTACAAGTACCTGGCCTCCAGGCCCAAATTAGAGAATCCTCTAATCACATTGTGTTAATATCAATATGTAAATCCTAGAAGTCAAAGTTATGTACATTATTTATTCCACCACTCCTCTGACTACCTTATCTAATCTCATAAATGATTCAATTTACTTCCAGAGACTTTTGGAGCTCTTCTGTTTCTTTGGTCCCTGACTTCACATCTAACAATTGCGTTTTACTCATACCTATTCATATTACCTGTTCAAAACAGCCCCTAAAATCTGCAGAACTACTGCTCTGTGAACAGGTTGGCAGTGTTCTGATGAGGAATAAGAGGTCATCATTCATTTTCAGGAACCTGGAGTCTCTTACAGTACTCTAAAAGTAAGATTACTATACCCAGCTTCATTACCAAGCACTGTATGTGGGAAAACATTGACAATGCTTGCAGGAATGGGTGAGGGTCTTGGTTTAATGTGGACCGGAAATAGGCTCACTGCTTTGAGGGCATATATGTCCTCCTAATTACCCTTTGCTGCTTCTGTGAACTTCCTCTTCCCCTCTACCTATCCTTTTTTCCACAGAAATCAATAGAGTTTTTATGATTTAAATCTCACATTACTCACTCCTCTCCTATGCTTCCAGAGCATTGGAACAGAAACGCCGTTTGAAAGAACTGCCTACATGCTACTAGGCAAGCCAGTAGTGATGGTTATCCTAGTCAAGCATGGTTTTATATATTCCTACCACATTGTGCTTGTAGTCCCTCTCCACAGTTTCCAGTCAGCTACTAAAATCTTTGTTGCATGACTATACTGATCCATGTCCAAGAACAGGTGAATTTTCAATATGTCCAACCACAGAAAAAATGCCTTCCACTATGTATTAAACCTCTTACCTGTCACGTATTGCCAAAACAAGAGTATTAGTAATGCTGACAGTAAAGCTGGATCACTTTCGTAGTAGAAATTCATTACTTGCTGCTTTTATTTAATGAGTTTTTAGATTAAAAAATTTCCACATGGATGCCCAGAAAGGAGACATATTCTTAGTCAGTACATTGCAAATTAATTCATAGGGCAGCACAGCTTAATACTGCTCCCAAGCAACTGTTCCCAGAAGTCCTAGTGCCTCACATGAGCTAATGCAGCAGTACTAACGTGCAGAGTCATAAAAGAGTAATGAGCTTGCAGAATTAACTGAAGCTAATTCAGCACCGAAGTAATATTACCAAAGGAGGAAAGCTCAGTGTGTGGTAGCAAAAAAACCCATTTCCTCCAAGAAGGAGCAGACTAGCCACAATAATGATAAGCAGGACGGCCATTATGGCAAGTTAGGATCCCCAGTAGTCAAATGTATTTACTGTGAAGTTCATTAATCCATTAAAGGAAATTGTGAGTACTCAGCACTTCTTAGTCCATTATGAATTGCATACTGTACTTTATTGAAAAAAAAAAAGTCAATCATTTAGAAGGTAAAATTATGATGGGAATTAATAAAATCAAGAAAGCCCTCACTCAGAGAGTTCATCTCCAGTGTATGACCTACATGTTACATAACTATTATTGTTACATGAATTGTTACAATTGTGTGAATATTTTTACATTCAAGAGTTTAACTCTCTTAAAGTGCCGTTTGTTGTGATTTTTATGTTCGTCTCTTTAGTTCTTCATCTAGATAGATACATTTGAAAAACCATAAAGAAATCTGAGCAGGAAAAAAGATCACTGAACTAACAACAAAACCTTATACTTAAAATAAGCTTTCGTTATTTTCTATTTGTTGCCTGTTTGAAGAATGTTTGGTTATCCAGACATAAATAAGACTCAGAAAAGAGAAATAACACCACGTGACCGAGGCTGAAAACCACAGAAATAATTCATTATAAATAGACAAAGCAAACAGTAACCACAGCTCATTAGTCATCTGTTCAACTTACTGAGCTAATTACAATGGATGTTTTCTAAAAGATCATGATTAGTTCATGTACAATTTAATAACAAGACAGGATAAGGTAAAGGGGGATGGTGGAGTGCTGTGATCTGTTTCCACTAAACACCACAGAGCAGGGATGTGCTTTGTCTTTGTAATGCAACGCATACTCTCCACCACTTTACAAATTAAATACTTCACCCTCATAGATGAAAACATGCTGCAACATGAGCCTCAGCTAAGCTAAGAAAATAAATTGTACTGCAGTAGCCTAAGTAAACTGAAGCCAATTACCATCTCTCAGGAGAGAAGACAAATCACATGCATCTCTGCAGCAAGTGCTACGTTTGATGCATATAAGAAAAGACATATCATGAACAATTTATAGCAGTAAAGCAGGCATCCGTTCCCAAGCATTCTACACTTCAAGTACATTTCCTGTATAATAAAAGCCATTTAATGTTTTTTTCTCATACCCTACATTAAGGGGTAAGGGGAAAAATGGTATCAGCCCTAGAAGGTATTCTTCGTTCTTATAGGAAACACATATAAAAAATAAAAAAAGCATTTACCAGACCTTTTGGTTTTTTAAAAACTATAAGCCTCTCATGAGAATTTCGGTATCAAAGGGTTATTTACTCTTTATTCTAAAACCCTTACAGCCTGTACATGGATCACAAACACTCTGCCCCCACCAGCCTCCTAATGTAGAAATGTTGGGTTTGCTTTCAGAAGGCATAGCCCCAGGTATGTGCTTACAGCAAAGTACAAGCAAAGTACAGTCTTAATGAGTGAAATCGGCCATCCTAAATCAAAGTGGGTCATGCTGTTTTTTCCCCTCAGTCTGATGCAGTGATATCAAATCCAGCAAACCAAAAGAAGCAGTTTAACAACATGCCATATAATAGCAGCTATATTCAAAGATAACATGCACAGGTTTTTTAATTATGTCATACAAATACTGTAAGTGGTTGTATTATGAGTTTCTTTCCCAGAGAACTGGAACTGATTGACTGAGTTCAACAGCCACAAAAATTTACACTCCTTCACATTTTTTCTCTTGTTGCTATTACAGGGGGATGACAGTGATGGGTCTAATTTTACGACTCTGCAGGAAGCTCAGTTCTGGTACATACTTCAGAGATCCCAGCTCTGATCTAAGGAAGGAAATTGATTGACCCAGAAAAATAACAGCTTTTTGTCTCTGCTGAATACCAAAGGCCTTATCCTACCTCTTCATGCAAATAAGCAAAGAAAGATCTGAGAAGCATGTGAAAGTATGCAGTGGGAAAGCTGTATAAATTCTCTCTCTCAACTAAGAAACATTAAATGAAATACATAAGCACAAAAAGATACAGAAGAAAAAAGGGATGGTAGCTTTAATTGGCATAGTGACATCCTAACATGTGGGACACATATCATAGGTATCATTTATTCTTTGGACGGGATTTTGCTACTGCAACTCCAGGCATCAGGGAACAGCACATCCTTTTCGAACTCTGAAAGTGACAAGGGACAAAACTGGCAGAGCATATGCTACTTCCATGAATGTGCGCTGTGTAGAAAGGATGTTACTAACATCTCCCATCGGCACCAGGCACATCCTTAATTCATGTGTTGCAGAGTTTGTGCAGAAATGAGGACAAGCAATGGTTTTTATTTTACTGTTATCTTTGTTTCACAATGCATTTTAACCCAGAGTCTATATTTTTAAATGCTTAATTTACATGTGTATTTTCAATTATATATTTTAGACATAAAAACCTGTAACTGCTCCACTTAGCATGCTTCTTCCCCCCCCTTTTTTTTTTCCTTCCAACGAATGAGAACAAATTATCTGGTTCATCCAAGTTGTGCAATAGGAAATGCGGAAAGGCATCAGTGGTATTTAAATTACCTGCATCCCATGCCCTCCATGTTTCTGATATACAGCAGAAGAATTTCAAGAATTCCATATGGGGACATGAAGCAACATCCCACTTGCTGGCCATATACATGGAAATATATAGTAAGTGCAAAGAGCCTTAAGGGATACTTGGCCTCCAGTAGACAGCCCTGTAGGGGAATTCTCAGCTCTCAGACCCAGCATGATTATAGCCTTTTTCCATACTGTGATCTGAGTTCATCAGAACACTAATGTTGACACCTTGTATGTTTTCATGATTGACATGCAAGAACAAGTCCTAAAACTTAGTAGGTAACTAAAATACAAAGCCCCCCATTATTTTATTAGTCTTGGAATATTTGCCCAGAACAAGTAATGTTTTTTAGCTAGGTGATTTATGCTATTTAATTGTCAATGGAGCAGACAGGGCAATTTGATGGCTGGGCTAGTAAATTTTCAAAGTGATTTTGCAAGCCTGTACTTCTTGTTCTAACCATTCTACTTCTATTTTACAGATTGTATGTATACACAGGAATGCTCCTTGTTGTATTTCTGATTAAAATATGTAACTGACAATTTTGGAAGACAATGCAGTTTACTAGCATAGTTGCTCCCAATTCACCATTCTGTAGAGTTTGTCTAGCTGAAGCTAGAGATTGTAAATATTTTACAGTAAAATGATATTTCTATATTTTCTAGGTCACTGCTTCTTTCTGCTCCTGAATCATTAGGAGCAAACAGCAGACTGAAGGAACTGCTGCATCTGAAGATGGAGTACAAAGGAGAACAATCGTTCTCCAGAGCTCACCACTGCTCCCACACTCCTCTACAGCACTGAAAACATACACAGTCTCTTCCCTTGGGAAACTAAGATCCAGTTGGTAACTCTCATTCACTCACCACAGGGACTTACACACTTCAAGGAAGTACTAGCTGGAGTCTTTTCTTCCATAGCCAATTCTCTCTCATTAATTCCCCATTAAAAAGGCAGGGGTTCTTCCCATCTTTACTCTCCTCATGCACTATACTCTCCTTTCTGTCAGCCCACATTAAATCTGAATCAGGGAGATCTTCCTGTTGTCTGTGTACAGCATTCCTGGCTGAACTGTAGGCTGAAAATTCCAACACTGGATAATATTGGTAACAACACAGATTACAAGCTTTTTTCTGCAATTCATCTTCAGCAGGTATTACATGCAGACATACAGAGTGACAGCTGCATGGTCCTTAAAGTAAAAATTCAGTCATATAAACAACAAAAAAATCCCATCTGAACCACAAGGCCAGCTTTCATTTAACTTGTTCTGTCCCTTCAAGTCTGACAGTCCTTTACCATTTTTCAGTTTATGTTATTTAACTCTCTTACACCCCTCTCAAGTTTCTCTCTCCTTACTCAAACACACTACTTCCTCCGGTAGCAGAGACATTTACCTGCACTGCTGCAAAGGAGGAGTGGAATTGAAATGACAAGTATCCTGCAGCAGCACCAACTCCAGCTGCGGTCTTGGCAGGTCTCAGAAGTTTAAACAAGGCTGTGCCAGTCAGACCACAGAAAAGCACGCTGAGGGAAAATACTGGCAATTCACTAGGTGGCACTTTTTGAGCCACTCGAATCCAAACCCAAAGATGATACAATCCCATTTTTCAGCTATGACATCGACAAGGTCAAATCACATTTAATCACTGAGAATGCTATTAGACCTCTTTCACAAGCGAAAGCTGGTGGTCTGTGTATGCTAGGCACAGTCCAGCTTCTTAATTCTACTCGCCTAAATTGCTGGGACATACTGAGGGAAGACAGAAGGACATTTTCCATTTACTCTCATTAACATTTCTGACCACAGCATGTCAGCATGTCTGCTTTCTCTCACTAGATGTGGTCACAGCCACAGAGCCCTCCCTTCCCATTCAGACCAATGCCCTAAACTGCTACCATATTAACCTGCTTTCACCTCAGCACAGGTATACCTTTCCTTCTGAAGCACCTAACCCTGGGAAAACCTATACAATGCAGAAGCTCAGGCAGTCTGACTGCAATCGTCCTTTTGCCTTTCTAATCCATGTAAAGACTTTAAATGATAAATGTGAGCAGCCCCTGTCGCACTGTCTGCAGTGATGTATTCTTTGCAATTCCTGCATTTCAGGGGGCACACACACATGTGACAGGGTAGGCATGTAACCAAGTGCAACCCATACAAAAGAACCCACAGCTAGAAGGAGTATATCTTGATGCCCTTCCCCCCATTCAGGAATTACTATCATCTTACAAGAGCCCTCCCTAAGGGCTGTATGTAGTCATGGTGACAGGACATCACCACCTGTCTGCCCCTGCAACGGAGGCGATGAGCCAGAATACAAAGCTGTGTTTTCCTGCTGCTGGAAATGCGCTGTATGCATTCAAATAACCGGATCCTAACAGAAACCAAAGAAAACAAAAACAGTTTTCAAAGTATAAAATCTGAAGAAAGTTCCAGATTTATTAATAAAGGCTTATGAAAATGAATCAAGAAAACAAACAGTGGCTTGAAAATTTACATGAATGGGCATGTTGCACATTCTTCAAAATGCAATTTAGAGCATAAAATCATAAAAGGGATGCTTTATGTCCAAAAGTCTAAAATGCAGGCATTACAGAAACAGATTTTACAATGGGCTGCAATTGTTACTACACATTGCTTTTATTCCAGGGGAAATGCACAGAGATTATTTTATACTGTTTGCCTGTGGTTAACAGTGTTCAGCTTGCAGCATTTTGCCAGTTTATGAGACTCTAAGCATCAGCTGACCAAAAGTCACAAAGAAACTGGCTAAACTACTATCATGGTACCATTCAGTGAAGGGAAGAAGTAAACAGTATAAATACTGAAATAAGCAGGCAAAACGCATCCCAGCACAGATAGCAGACAGCCTAAACAGAATGGGAACAGAGAAGTTCTCCTTCTTATTCCATAGATTATGTGTACATTGTGAATTAGGCAGCACCTCACAGCTCTCAGATGTGGGTGCATGTCCCCACCTTAGCTTGACCTTACACTGGGCATGTAGAACACAGCAAGTACCTCCTCTCTCTTCGCAGCGCACTGCGTTTCCCCAGGAAAGAAATGCAGGCTGGTAGGTGTTCTCCATGTTCAACAGGTTCCCTGAAATGGGTGACTGGAGGGCAAGGACTAAAAGGCAAGCTGCAGAATTCTCTGTCTTACAGTTTAGATTTACCGTAGAGACCATATGTAGATTTTCCAGAGATTGCACTGCCGAATTGGGTTGAACCTCTACTTCCCTAAATGGGCAGGAGCTACTAGACACCTAGAGCTCCTATGGATCCATTCACATGCGCTGGTTTTCCCATCACTGTGGACGACTTCTTTTGGTGTGGGAAGACAGTGTGGAAGATATTCTTCCATCCTTTACTACATCATTTGTAAACAGTAAACATTTTATCTTTCAAATGGTTAGCAGAGAAGACAGAGTTTTGATGAAGTTAGGAAGAATGAAAGGAGTGGTTCAGCGCTCTCAGCTATGTTATTGGTTCAATTTTGACTAATCCTTACCACTGCACAAAGGGAAGGTATTTACGCGCTCTGCCTATAGTCACTCTCTTTCCAACATATACCCATTTAACAGGCAGCCAGAGGCTTTCTGGCATCAATAAAACATTAAGGCTTCATGTCTAAAACCAAAATTCAGCAAATGCTGAAGGTCACATACGCTAAAGTTAATCTGCCATCTTGTGGGTATATACCACAATACATTGTTTTTTTAATATCTACCATACAATTTATTACAGACAAATTAGTATCTTGTATTTGTATATTAACTGCCGAAGAGTAGACAGTAAAAGACTTATGAATGAAAATGGGAGATACAAATACGATCTACCATCTGGTAGGTAAGACATACACAATGAGTATTGGATGTCCTAAAGAAGTAACCACAGAGCAATATTGCCCAAGATATAGTACTAATTCTAGTTGGGCAGACACTCTAGACTAGACTTTTAGTCACCCTGAAAAATTAACAATACAGTTATAAACGATGACTTAACAACATCACAAATTAGTGTAATTCAAAAAAGAAAAAATCAAGTCAGACTCTTTCTTCCAAAGACAGGAAGAAAGATCAGTCAAGAAAACTTGTCATCTCTTCAATCTGAAATGGAAACAAAACCTAGCAGTGAATTTTATTTGGCTGTACAACAAGACTCAGGTTTTATTTTTGGCTAATAAACTTATCTATTAATAAATTAAATCCACCTTGAACTACTACTGCATTCGATCTTAACACAAGTTATAACATACACTTTCATGAGTTGCTGAGTAACAACTTTGTTACTGCTTTGGCTGCCAGCTAAATTGGATGTAGCATAGAGGAAGCACGCAAAGGTAAAGTCCAAATGGCATCCATCAAAAGGGTTTGCCCGTATATATAACTGTCAGCAAATTATGACCAAAGGAAAAAATACATTCTCGGATGTGCTTAAGTATTGCTCTAAAATGCAAACAGCCCTTCTTTTCTTCCTCTGTGAAATATTTTACATTGGTACAAAACAATGTCATGAAATTACATTAGTTTAATTAGTGACTAATTTCAATAGTGTCATGAAATCTTGGTCCCTGGCAGGAACTCCCAAACTGCTATTACACTTTACGTGCATTATTATTTGTTTTCATTCTAATGAAAATATCTCTCTAGTCATGACTTGTGGAAACTCTTTATAAAATTAACAGTAAAATATTGATTCTACTTTACATACAGAAAATTTATTTCAATATAATCCTTCATTAAGACACTTTTCCTCATCTCTGATCATAATGACTATTTGCAAAGCTGTAAGTCTTCTATGGTGCTTTCATAGGAGTATTTCTACTAGATAGGAGTAATACTCTAGTACGGAGATGTCACATATCTAAAACATTTCACTTTTTGAACAATTAAAAGTCAAAACTATGGTTATATCTTAGCAAAAATTAGCTAGGATGCTTTAATAAAAACAATGAAATGGACTCAAAATACAGGTAAATAGCGTTTTAAACCACCATTGTTAGGGCCATGATGTGTGTCACTTGTATAAGTACTGTGGAAAAGATTCACTTTTTTCTTAAGCAGGATTGAGAAATTAGCTTCATTCTTGGGTTAGAAACCTGGAATTTTTACGAGCTGGCTCAACCAAAATAGCCAGCTTCCTCAAGAAAGTGAGAAAAAGGTTGAAGAAAGAGCAATAGAAAGTATGGCTTGATAGTTTATTACACCCCTCCAAACAAAAAAATGCTATTCAAAAGGAAAAAAAAAAAAATTTTGTAATGAACATTTACAGTGTATTTTCAGGCTAAGAAAAAAGTCTACAGAGCTTTTGGCTGTTTACCCAGTCAAAAATAACAATCCTAGCAGTAAATAGACAAGAAGATATTGCAGATACGCTGCTGGTTTTGAGTCCTTGAATGAATCTGGCTGGGTATAAAAACTACATCATATGGAAAAGAAGATCAGCAGAATACCTCTTTTGGGTCACTTCTCACCTCCGTTGTAGCTGATTTGGAGGAGGGGGCGGGATAGGCCAATATAATAATACGCTTGATTTAATGATAACATTAAATAATTTCATGGCAGACTAGCCTGTGGAGTCAAAGTTCTGCCTTACCCATGCAAAAAATGATTATACCCATCAGGTGAAAGACGATAATATCTTTTTCCACTTTTAAAAAGAAAGTACTATAAGAGATATACAAATTCAGATATGACATAGATACAGCAAAAAATGTATAATTTTGTAATTTATTTGTACAACCCGCTGGGATTGTTTCTGCTACACTTTATGAGTGTTGTATCAGTTACATCATGGGGCATTGCCTAATTTCAGTTAAATATCATCAGAAATGGAAGTCTACCGCAAAACTAAGACATGGATTTTGAGCTACTAATCTTTCAGGGGAATTACTGCCAAGACTTTGGTTCAATTCACTTTAAAATTCAGTATTGTTTGCAAATCCAAATTCTAGATAGGGGATGTGATTTTTGAATAAAAATTCTTATCATACCTCTGTACCAGTCACGGCATCCTACACTGATTTTTGTGTGATATCTGAATGCAAATATAGTCTAAAAATGCTTCACAATGACACTGAATAGCAAATGAAATAAATTTCTTCAGTTACCTATAACTTTGTCTTTCCTTATTATGTGCATGTATTATATATACATACACAAAATGCAGTTCAGAGAATTTCATATACAAGGATTCAGCAGTGTTACACAGACAAAGGTGACAACAATGTCTCATTTATGGGTACTAGAGATTATATGGATGTCTTCCCATGGTCAAAAGAGACATTAAATCTGAATCTGTAACCTGAATGTAGGGATTCTGTTCTCCTTGCC
Organism: Fulmarus glacialis; assembly: GCF_000690835.1. Lineage (NCBI taxonomy): Eukaryota > Metazoa > Chordata > Aves > Procellariiformes > Procellariidae > Fulmarus > Fulmarus glacialis. The sequence goes on along the minus strand of NW_009195508.1, from coordinate 5,325 downwards.
ACTTACATTTGAGCATGCCTCATGCCTACCCATCAGAGAGTGTAAGGATATTTCTACACCATTTAGGACAAGTCAAATCACACCTGTCAAAAGTGACTCATACAAATAAGGCAACAGGTTTATCAAGAGATAGTTGCCATGGCAAACAGGTAGCGAGTTCAGTTCAAAAAAAGAGAAATAACCTCCAAAATAGCTAGGCACTATCTTCAGTACACTATGCGTTTTTTTTCTTCTGCAAACATTATCGAGCCAGTGCTATACCGTATACCTCATAGAGTCATACCGTATACCTCATAGACGCATTTTGAGCAAGACATACTGCAGTTTCAGTAAGTTCTAATACTGATGAGCTACAAAAATACCAGATCCTTCTTCCAAACACTTTTCTTAAATATTGTAGACATATTCTAGAGACAATGTGCTTGACAACATCTGGCACACAGAATCGGCAAACTTTTTAGGAAAAAGATCATTCTTTTATTTAACTTTTTTTAAAAAAGGAGAAAAGATATGAAACTGATGCCAAAAAAAATTTTGAAAAAAAAACCAGCCATGAACAAGCCAGTGTAACAACACTAGTATAATCTGAACAGCAGTATCAAAACAGAACACTGTAAATGACTTTTCTAATTTAATGCCTTTTACAATACATCATGAATGTCTGAGAAAAGAACTAAATAATACCACTAGAGCTGGAAAGGAAAAACCAAGATGGTTCATGCAGTTACCTAGTTTTAGCCCAAAAAACAGATATTCTGCAAATAGAATCAGCAGTAAGAATTACAGTACAATGCATAATACATGTCATTAACTATTAACTACTTTGATTTCAAAGGACTTCAAGGGGTCTGTGTGTGATACACATACTCAAGATACATAGTCTTTAAAGCACATCAACTGTTTCAGATCAACTTGAACAACTGCAAACCTCCTCTGAAGAAAATGCACTAAGTTAGTATTGTTGCTTCAGTGCTTCTCACGTATGTTACATTACTAGGACCGCAAATCGAGTAAACTTAAGTAAATAATTGTGCTGATTTGGCTGGGATAGAGTCAATTTCCTTCACAGCAGCCGGTATGGGGCTATGTTTTGGATTTGTGCTGAAAACAGTGTTGATAACACAGGGATGTTTTCGTTACTGCTGAGCAGTGCTCACACAGAGTCAAGGCCTTTTCTGCTTCTCACCCCACCCCACCAGCGAGCAGGCTGGGGGGGCACAAGAAGCTGGGAGGGGACACAGCCGGGACAGCTGACCCCAACTGACCAAAGGGATATTCCATACCATATGACGTCATGCTCAGCATATAAAGCTGGGGGAAGAAGAAGGAAGGGGGGGATGTTTGGATTGAGGGCGTTTGTCTTCCCAAGTAACCGTTACGCGTGATGGAGCCCTGCTTTCCTGGAGATGGCTGAACACCCGCCTGCCGATGGGAAGTAGTGAATGAATTCCTTGGTTTGCTTTGCTTGCGTGCGTGGCTTTTGCTTTGCCTATTAAACTGTCTTTATCTCAACCCACGATTTTTCTCACTTTTCCTCTTCTGATTCTTTCCCCCATCCACCGGAGGGGAGCGAGCGAGCGGCTGTGTGGTGCTTAGTTGCCACCTGGGGTTAAACCACGACAATCATTCACTAAGTTGTGTTGTTCTGTTTGTTTCCCTTCCAAATTCAAATTCCAGAAACAGAATTTGAAGGTCAAGCTAAGTTATTTCTGGCTTTTCTACTGACTCTGATTGAAACATGTTCTTGTCCCACAGGCTATAATTTACCTATCACTCTCCCCTCGGCACCTCTCTTCCCTGCTTATATTCTCCCTCCCTACTTCAGTCCATACAAACCAGCTATCTCCTTTCTCATATAATCTGAGACCAATTATTCTCAATGGTATTTAATTTTGAAGTTTGTTGTTTCTATTTCAGATCCAAAGAAGGGGCTTCTGACCAAATGCCACTTTGCCAACTGTACTAATTGTTCCAAGAAAAGATATCACCTGTACCTGCTATTTCAATCTAGCATCTGGTAGGTAAGACATATGCAGTCAGTATTATCAACAACTTCTGTGTAGTTATTTTAATAATTCAGAATGAGACAATGAGATGAAGAGATTATTGCCCCACTTTACATATCCTATCCAATTACTCTATTGCATTTGTACAGACTGCATTGCATAGTTATTCAAGTGATGCAACTGAGATTTGTATATAAATTAATAACAGACATCACAGTTTAAAACTTTCATAAAATGCTAGCAAGGGTTAAATTCTGTTTTAATCCTTGGACAGTTGAGTCACATAGCTGCTATTGAACATGCTCTTTGCCTCAAGCCTTAAGGTTTTTTTTGTAATATGTCTTGATCTATAAAGGAGTGATGAATAAAATAACTAGGAAATGTTTTTTCTTCCCTCATGGTGTAGTGGGGGAAAGAAGGGAGAGTAAGATTCAGTATGCATAGCAGACCTTGTAGTGAAGTCAAAGAACCCAGTGTACAAAGAAAAGTGAAAGCAGTGGCATCAAAAATGCTAATTTACTTACTATAGTATTACTCACATTGAAACACTGAAAATTTCAGATAAAAACAGGATCTTTTTCAGTTTTTAGTTATTCAGTTTTAAAGGAGCTAGCCATTTGCCACAAAGAAAAGGTTTTGTTAAAAACCCAGTCATCCAGTGAAAAACAGAATACTATCAACCTAGCCTAGTCATTTTTGCAAATTTAATCTTAAATAATAAAATAAATTTTCCAAGTGAAGCAATGTTCTAAATAACAAAGCCAACTTCCTCCATTTCTGCTCTATCACCCCACTGAGCTTAAAGTGCTAATGTTTTGAGTAAACCCCACACACTATCAGAAAGTGAAGAAATCACTAAATAAATCACAAATTGTGCAAGATCATCTATTTACATATATTCATGTGTTTCTAAAATACAAGCAGATGGGAAGATAGCAGGCAGAACTGGAGGAAGCAGGGAAACGGAAAGAGATAATAAACCTTTCACATGGACAATACGCTCAACCTACCAAGCACTGCAGTAAGATTCTAGTGTATCTATTCCTATACTATTTCTGAGTAATAAAACTGTGACAAATGCAAAAGAAAGGTATGTCACAGAGACAAACGCTCAGTCTCTTAGGTTGGCATTAATACAGACTTTAGCATGGGTGCTCTACTCATTTACAGAGTCTGAGATAAATAATATCGGAAACTTAAGACTAATAAAACATTAACAATTTTCTCTCCTCCAGTTCTCATGAAACTTTTCATTTTTGTTCTGAAAAAGACTGGAAACTAGCAGGGGTAAATGAAGCACTATTCTTGTGCTATTTACCAAGCTGACATAAAAAGCACTGAAATCTGGTAAAATTTTCTTAATATCTTTCTTATTACTGCCATAAAGAGGCAAGATATTCAGAAAAAGAAAACAAAACTGAATTCCAAGTAGGTCTTCATTAGGAAAACAGGTTGCATTTTAACTCACTAGAATCAATTCACTGATGATACTGGCTGTGAACAGGCAGCATAGATGGGGGGGAGCAAAATTTTCAAAAATCTTATCCTGCCTTTTAAGTATTTACCCTAGTTTACCACATGTGATTCTGAAATTTTTACTCTCTCAATACATGACAGCTCAAATCTAAAAAAACCAGTACAAGCTAAGTATAAACTGCCGCCATAACACTAAGCATAATTTTCATGTTTAGTCTCCATATATCACAATATATAGTCATATATTGTGACATCAGCATTTTACCACTTACCCTCATACTTCTGACTAATGGTTAAATAATAAGGTTTTGCAGTGAAAACTGTTACCCTGTTTATGCATCACTTCAGCAAACTGAATGGCTTACTGGGGATATGGTATGACTAACGTGAGGTGAAGGAAGGAAACAGCTTTATGTCACCACATTTCAAATGAATCTCATGATTAAAAAGATGGTATGACTATGTGATCAGGCACGATCCTGTTCTCTTCATGGTGACCAGTCCTGTGGAAAGCTACCCTACAAAGGAGACCAAATTATGGAAAGCACTGGATCAATCCTGGTTAAATACCAGTCTTATTTTGATTCCATAGGTTACATTTTCAGTAAAGAATCTCCTTAAAAATTACTCATCCAGAGCCTGATAGTTAAAGTAAGTAAAAAATAGAATTACAATAGGTAAATAATTAATAAAAAATAATGGTTAGTTCATGGCAGGATGCAATAAGGATACTGTAACATTTTTATTGACTTGCCTAATCCTAGGAAAAACCCTTCTAATTTGTTTTTATAGACCATCACGCTGCAATACAGCAAGCAGAGTTTATGCATAAACAAGATGACCTAGTTTTCAACATCTGCAAGTCTTAGCTTGAAGCTTGTTTGTTACTTGAAAAGGCAATTAAAATTTAAATAAGTGTGAAAGAACAAACTCTTATTTTCCTTGAATTTCTGTGAAAAAACAGTTATGCATTAACTAATATTCAATACAAAGTCACATCAGAATTCAAAATAACAGAGGATAATTAACAGTCATATTCTTTGAGAATAAAACAGATCACAGAGAGATACTAAAACGTATGCAGAAATACACAAGAACAGTAGAGGTAAACATTTCAGGAGACTTGGGTGGGTAATTCCTTTAAAATCATAAACCATGTAAAGGAAGTGTAATTCCACAGAACATTCTTCAAGTAAGAAATAAGCTCTGAGCTGATAAACAAAGCGACCTGTATATTTTTGTATGGAATTCGTTAAAAATCAACTTGCAACAGAGAAACACTTCACGTGAAAGGTGACTTTTAAATATCAGTAAGTGTTTACATAGGCAAACTTATTCCTGTTTTCTTCTATTTGTAATTTTTTTTCATTGTATTTGCATCTGTTGTTGCTTAACTATGCATTTCAGGATGGATTTACTGTTATTTATTGAACATATTATTTATTACAAGCTGAAAAGTGATACACAAACCAAAACAATTTCTGTTCCAAAGAGCTTGTAAACCAAGCAAACACAGGGAAACACAGGAAAAACTGTCAAAGGACCAAGGGGCATTACAGCACCTATTTTTCATGGAAGCCAAAGAACCCAAGTAATTTATACCTCTCAGTGTCCTGAAAAACGTTCTGGAAAACAAACATGCCAGAACTTACTGTATGTTATACTAACAAATTATTCTGAGTAAATCCAGTGCCATCCCTGTCACTGCTCCAAAGGATGGCTTTTTATTTAAAGCACAAATGCACAAATGCTGAATATTTTAGTATAGTATAATATACTATATTCTGTTACCAGCTCCTCTGCAGAACTCTGCAGAGCGGGGAGCTCTGGCAGGGACTCAGGA
>NW_009195507.1:24437-29400 GCF_000690835.1 Fulmarus glacialis | reverse complement strand
AACACTCCCGCCCAACTTGGTGTCGTCTTTGAAAATGACTGTATTATGCAGCTGAAGATTTAGGTTTTACTTTGATATTCTTGAAACTGTTTGATAAGTGTACTCTCCCCAGCTGAGAAATCCAAAGGGGGAAAAATAAGCGTCTGTTTTCCTTTCTTCTTCACACAATACTTTTAAATTATGTGCAATATTAATTCACAAGTCATCCTCTTTCTCTTTACTAAGAAGACTGATAAAACTGAAATAATGACTGATATCTTTTTACATCTGAATACAGAAAGGAATTAAATTTTCCATCAATTTTATTGCAAGAGAGAAAAATCATGCAGAAGCCATACTAGGTATGCACGCTTTCACAATCAGACAATATAAGTCCAGTTTAAATTACACATGGTTCAGTAATTGAAGTAAGGTTTAAAGTAGTAGAAGTAAAGTAGTAGTAGCAAAGCAGAAGTAAGGCCACATATTTTGTATCTTGTCTTAAAGGGAAGGGATGGGTGATGGAAAGGAAGGTGCAGCACCTGCCTCTGTGAAAAATCACCATTCCTAGCATAAAATCTTTAAACGTCTTTAAAACTTCATGTGGGAGCCAGGGTGCTGGCTTGCAATTGAGACCAGAAACACCACTTCTATGAAAATGCAAAATAGTAGACCTTCACATCCGTTAATCATCTGGTCTCATAACAGAAGACCTTCATTTGCTGGTTGAAGACAGAATTACAGTAGTTCCACTTACTTTAATCTATAAATAAAAAATAAATACAAAAAGATTCCATTATTCCATGACAAAACAAATGCTGTGGGTTAACCCCCGTAGGCCGCTCAGCCCCCACACAGCTGATTGCACACTCCCCTCCAGTGGGATGAGGAAGAGAATCAGAAGAGTAAAGTGAGAAAACTCGGGGGTTGAGATAAAGACAGTTTAATAAATAACGCAAAAGCTGAGCATGCAAGCAAAGCAAAACAAGGAATTCATTCACTCCTTCCCACCGGCAGGCAGGTGTTCAGCCATCTCCAGGAAAGCAGGGCTCCATTACGTGTAACGGTTACTTGGGAAGACAAATGCCATCACTCCGAATGTCCCCCCCCCCTTCCTCCTTCTTCCCCCAGCTTTATATGCTGAGCATGACATCATATGGTATGGGATATCCCTTTGGTCAGTTGGGGTCAGTTGTCCTGGCTGTGTCCCCTCCCAACTTCTTGTGCATCCCCAGCCTACTCACTGGCGAGGCAGAGTGAGAAGCAGAAAAGGCCTTGGCGCTGTGCAAGCACTGCTCAGCAATAGCTAAAGCATCCGTGTGTTATCAACACTGTTTTCATCACAAATCCAAAACAGAGCACCATACAAGCTACTATGAGGAAAAGTATATCCCAGCCAAAACCAGTATAACTAATCACATTTTGAATAGGAAGAGTAAATGACAAAGTTAGTTTTAATTCAAGGGTTCAGGAAAAATTCCATTTTAACTTTGATACTTTGGATACTTTTGCATTAACTGAGAAGGTCAGAAGAACTGGGTTTGTATCTCAAAATTTCAAACAAACAAAATGCCTGGTGCAGCACAGAACAAAACATTGTCGGGGAACAACATCTAGAAGCACCGTAACTGCTGTGATACCTACTCCTCTCCTAGCAGGGAGCGGTTAACACGAGTCAGACAGGCAGCAGCAGCAGCTGCCTGCCGAGCTCCAGCAGTCCTGCCTGTTAGTACCTCTTGCAAGAATAAGGACTGTTTTTCATGTCCTGATACTGCACAAAGATTTCTCGCTATGTTTCAACCAATACTTGAAGAATACAAGAATACAGAAAAATAATTTTGTTTTGAACAATTCCCTTTCTTTCTGTACAATCATTACAATATAAAGACAACAGAGAAGATTTCACACATCCTCTTACAATCACTACAAAAAGATTAACATGAGTGTTCTTTTCCTAAAGACAAATAATTCACCTACAGAAGTTTGTTTAGAACATGGTTCCAGGAAATATTCTTCATGAGAAACCATAATTTGAAATATACGAATGAAAAACACAGTCCTAATTATCTTATACTGGCGTAAATACATATGAAACCTTTACATACCATATTCCTTCAAAGCCAACACAGATTTAGATCATACCCTGTCATTACAGAGTAGGAGATTTTGGTAAAATATGACGTCTACAAGAATGCAGAAAAATTACTGCTGTGCATTGTGTTCAGCAGCTGTTGGTTTTACCAGACCCTAACCTGATAACACTTTTTGAAGAAAAAAACTTACATTAAAGCACAGCATACCCACGTAAAGGAGTCAAACCCAACTCGTATCTTCATTTGCAGCCATTTCCTGCATCACTAATAAAACCAGTGACGTTCCTGTGGGAAGTTAAGATGAACAAATACAACACGTAACAAACAATAATGACTTGTTCTTCTGCATTCCATACCAATAGTGATCTTCTTGGCTATATAGTAAAGCTACATGTAGACAATAAAGCATCACCCATAAAACGACGGCAACATTTTTCAGTCCTTGCAGATGAAACTAATAGTTTCCACTTTTCATTTGCCATTTTAGACCAGACTTAAACCAGACAAATCCAGTCATGAATGGCACAGAAAGGTAAGTCAGAAAGAATTACGGATTCTTTTATCAGGTCTCTCCCAACTGGCATGTTAATTGAAAGTTCACAACTATAAGTCAATCAAAAAACTAACCTGGAAGGAATAAACACATTTTTACTAGAAAATATTTCAGGTCTTATTTTCACTGTATTAAAAAAAAATAATTAAAATACATAAATAGTTTGACTTCCAGATATGACAGACCTACTTAAAAGAATGGAAGATTATTATGATGTCAGTCTTAGTTTTTTCTTAGCTTAATTTCTTAGTTAGCATATGTGCAACAAGTATAAATAGTTTTACAGGCAGATTCCTTCTCAAATCTCAACGAGATCACTATTTCTGAAAAACTACTTTAATTAACTTCATTTTCTGTATGAAATCTACAAGGTACTACTCTTTATTAATAAACATCTTAATCACAGACCAGTACAACGATAAGAAACAAGAAGAACATTGCCACCTAGCTGTTTCAACAGTGCCCATGAAAGATGGCATGTTCAGCTTAAGTCTCTCAAATACTCCAGAGAAAAATCAACCCAAATCAAACATGTAGGAAGGGCTACCTAAAAACACGGGGCAAGAGTAAGTTTCTTTTAGTCACTTTTAACTTACCAACTCTGGAAGCAGCTGGTCACAAAATACATGCAATCAAAGCCTTTTCAAAACAATTATTCAGTACAATCATGAATCAGTGTCTGACACCATCCTTCTTTCATCAGTTCTCAGCAGAAAGTCAAACAGACTGACAGGTAGGTATATACATTGAATTTGTAAATTAAACAGCACTGTGAAATTCCTGCAAAATCTAGAATATCTTTAGGTAAGATATCCATGTATATGTAAGTAAGTGAATACCTCTGATGGATAGATGTGTTTCTTCAAAATATATTTCCTGGCTTTTTGTTTTAAATATATTTAATAAAGGTTACATTTGAAAAGTAGTCCCTGTACAATTTACAAAATGCAACTGGCTACAGACATGCAGTTTAATGACTTCCCAGAAAATTCAGGATAAAGCAAACCAGCTGAAGCCTGACATTGCAGATGCCCAGACTGGTATTTTCTGAGTAAGTAATTGTAAGAAATGCCACAGTAGAAGGGCATCCTGCCCTATCCCACAGTCCATCAAGAACAAAAGCAAGCAGAACAGAACTGGCACATCATCTGCTCAGCAGCTGCGTATTCCCGTTCTGCAGCTCTGCAGCCAGGAGCTTATGCATTCCAAAAGCATTTGGTAGTTTCTCTGAAGCTCTTCAACCTAATACACTAAATTTAGGGAGCTGTAGCACTGAGTAAACAATCAGAAAAGGGGATGAAGCCTCTGTATAGTTGCAAGTCTTCAGACAGTGATTTGACCCCCCTTCCTATGAAAATTTTTATCATCTTTAATCTAGAATAATGCCTTTCTCTGAAGAATGGAAGTAAGCTATGTCTTGTTAGGAAATGAAGTGTAACAACACAAAATGTCAAATTTTATAAAGTTTTCCATTAAAACCTGAACCTTTAGCAGTTAGCTGCTGGTTACTCCCCAGCACTGAAGCTCTCTGGTCATGTCAGTCTGCGAATCTCATCTTGCCGATTGATCCATCACGCAGCCCAGCCTTGAGAAAAACAAGCTACAGAATTCATGGTGCACTCCTCTCCAGGCTGAGCCTCCCTTCCTCACAGTGCAGGGAAGAGAAGAGCACAGCAGGGTCCCAAGTGCCTCCAGCCTCCAAAGGAAACCATCAACTTTGTGACATCGGTGGAGCACATTCATTTATGAGCTCTTCCCTCCCCAACACCACCATGGCACAGCCAAGTAGGACTGCAATATGCTCATGTTTAATACCAGTATTCTCATTATTATCTAGGAGTAAATAACAATTTGACAAAGGGTGGTGGGGGGGGGTATTTTAGTACTTTACACTTCATTTGAAACACAATAAAATAGAAGATTGACTGGGACCACATAAGTTTATTATAGGCCCAGCTAATTACCAACTCTTCCTAAGCTAGAGCACTACAGACCTCTCACTTCTTCAACTACTTCATTAACCTGGAACTGCAGTACAATTTTGAGTCAGTAAGAGGATCCATGTGTCTATACTACACTCAAACATACACAGAAACTTGGCGAAACCTGACTATTACATACAAATGGAAGGAATAATTATTCAAGATAAAGATCACATTTCCACAATGAGGATGAAAACAGTCAATTCACCTGGAATTAGTAAGAATTAACTCATCTGCTGTAGATATGCCAAATAACTAGTTACATACATTAACTGATAATTATCCAGATACACTCACAGAGATAAAAAACCAGAAGTTATATAGAAATTAAGATTCTCAGTATATATATATATATA
>NW_009195507.1:0-24366 GCF_000690835.1 Fulmarus glacialis | reverse complement strand
AGAACAGTGAACTGATCTTTTTTCCTAAACAGAAAAAGGAGGTACCCACAGAAAGACAAAAAAGCCTAGGTAGACAAAGCCAAAAGCTTTGCTTTAAGCTGCCCAAAGGATAGCACTAGTTAGGAAAAAAGCACACACGAGTGTGTCACCGGTGTTACACCAGTGTCTTTTGAAGATGGAACACGTACAAAGAACTTGAAAACCTAAACCAGTAAAAATTAAGACATTCAGTAAAATTATTAGTTTATCACACATGCAACCTCCTTAAAAGGAAAACTGTGCTTTTTTTTCTCCTCAACGTTACTTGTTTGAGAAGATTTTATACCTTCATCAATGGAAAGTACACATATTGCTAATAGTACTTAGTAGAATTAACTGCAACTATTATTTTTTGATGTTGGCTCAATCCCTGCAGAGCTTAGCCTGCAATAAAGAAAATGCACACAACATCACCCCACCCCCCTGCCCAAATTTTAGTTAATCTTTTTCCATGAGCATTCACGTTTTGAATTTAGACGTTTGTCATTCATATTAGCCATCAGATAATCCTCCTGTGCTTATCAGATGTTAAATCAGGGTAATCATTTACCCAAATAAATGAGACTTGCACGAGTGCATTAGTCTATCACTCCCAGTCCTCTCTTATCTCTGTCCCATGATTATCAAGATTATTGAGTTAAATTTGGTTAAAATTATTCAAAGGTTTGAATCTGAAATTATTCAATCAGATGCCCAGAACTGGATAAAAGACAAATCTAAGCAGCGTTCTCACTGGAAGAAAGCGGTAGAGTATTTCACACCTACCTCTTCTCTTTGGCCAGCACATACATTCAGACTAGCCACAAAAACTACTGTCACATCTGGCAAGTCAGGGCCAAGGCAGGTAAAGGACAAAAGAGCAAGGATACCCTGGAGACTACAGGAAGAAACTCAGACTGCTCCAGGGTATTTTCATGATGAAAAAAAGATCATAGAGAGAAGATCTGGCATATCAGCCATAACACTGGATAAGACACAATCTTCAGGACACCACCTTTATTTCTTTTGTCTTTAGAGAAAATAAATTTTAAAAATTGCTTAACCTGTATTTAGCTTCTAGACCTGAACCTACAAAAAGCTAAGCAAGAGTTATGCTTAGCACAGTACACAGCCTTTACCCTCAAAAGAAGAAAGAAGTACATACCTATTTCAAAAGAATACTGGAAAAAATATATACATAGCGAAGTTCACATACGCAATATGCTTTCAAACAAACATATATATGTATATATATGTGTGTATATATATATATATACACACACATGTTAAAAAACAGATTATCGTCAACTAAAACAATGCAAAGAACTCATAGTTTAAACTTCTTTCCCATGATTCCCTTCAACATGAAGGAAAAAGATGGTCACTAAACAAAATTTGACACTCTACCACATAATTGCCATTGAATCACCAATTATGTTTACTGCATCTTTAACACCATCCATGCAGTATGCTACCCTGATTCTTAGTTTCTCTAGGCCACATGCCCTTATTTGTTACTCTTACAACCATGTCAAGTTGGATGAGTCTAAAGGAAAGGAAAAAATTTCAGAGCCTCTAATAAAAGCAACAAAACATATTTTTGTTCTTCAGTCAATTGCCATCAGTATCTATGTGGTATCTACTTTTCCCAATCTGAACATTAAAAATAATATTCTATGTTCACAGGAGTGTTATGTATCACAACACAGAAAAAAACCATATAAATCAGCGGCATTGTTCAAGCCTTTTTAGGCTAGTGTCCAAGAGAAATAAAATTAAAATTTTCTTGTCAAAATATTTTTTTGTTGGAAACACTAAACCTATAATAAATCCTTTACTCCAGCAGATCTGATAGTTACGTACTCACAAATCAGCTTACTTGGATAATAGTTCTGTTAAGGTTCCTCACAATCATCTGGTGTATAGTTACTCACACCTCCATGTACTTTATACTTGCTGTGATAGTTTTGCTCAAACACCTATTGCTCCAGGTTGTTGACTCACATTTTCAAATATTCTGAAAAGTTTGTCTAGTTTGCATAGTCCAGCTGTAGCTGACAGGTAGAAAAATTCTACGTAAGAAAACAGCAACGTCTTATACTCGAGAATGGGTTTCACAGAAGCATTTCAGCTATTTCATATTTAAAACAGCAAGATTTCATTAAAATTATACTCTTGCATCAAAAGCAACTATTGCTTCTTCACAAGACTTCAGCCACCTGCAGATCTAAGAGGTACCAGAGCTTCAGGCCAGAAGTCATGGCTTACTTTATCCTACAAGCCACATTATGATCCACTACATGAAATGACGGAGAAAGAGGCTCCATTTTCATTACAATATGCCCTATTTTTCATAGACATGGCATGCAATCCTAGCCTTCCACATGGCTGCAAGCAAGAAGTCATGCAGCTGCCGAAGAAGCCATTTACCAACTGAGAGACAGACTGACTTGGCAATGTCCCCATATACGATACAAATGTAATAATGGTCCTACAGAAGAACACAGGCCAAAAAAAAAAAAGAATAAACAAGAAGAGTCAGAACAGAGACAAATTATTTGGTATATGTGACAAATTCTCTGAAGGCATGTGGGTTTCAAACATGCTTTCTATTGTCCACACTATGCTCCTGATAATCACCAGTGAAGAAAAGACACCTTCTTCACTCCTGATCCCTGGGTATTACACTCGAACCAGATCATTCATGAATTGGTTGGGTAATACATGATTATACAGATTTAATTTTAATGATTGAATTACAAAAGAGAAGGCTAGAATATTAGGATTTTACGGTAATGTGAACACTGTGTGATTATGTTTTTAACTGAAAAGGTGAAGAAAATTGTTTCTTCAAAATTTGAGACTTCTGGAATTCCTTTTCCTTTCATTCCAACTTTCTGGATAGTGCTCAAGACTTACCACTGGTCTTTCCATATAAAGTCAAATTACAAACTTCAAAGCAAAAATCTCAATGAACAAAGCAGATTCTCAGGCTCAATGGAAGAAAGAATTCAGACTCTCTATGTGGGAAGATATCTACAAAATGAAGCAATTACCAGGTCTTCACGCCAATTACCGAGGGGTAATACAGGTTTCATGAGTCTCTTCTCTGCATAAACAGGGGCTGGGATACTGCTTTTCAAGAGAGAGTTGTAAAAAAGAAGCCAAGAGACAGACTAAAACAAAAACTGAAAACTAACACAGAGGAAGCAGAGACGGAGCTTTAGCACAGAGTCCTGAAATACTGAGCATTTTATGGCAAGTAAAACACATTTTTTGTTGTTTCTATTAATGAAACATTCCCCCCCCAAAGAGGGAAGAGGAATTCACCAGAGACAAATGATCATCAGTTACTCTCTTTGTCACTTTAAGGACAGCTGCAAATATTGACAAAGGACAAGGTATTTATATAGTGCACGTTTGGAAGTTGGGGGATGAGGCGTGGAAAGTGAATTGGAGTTCTCTTAAAACCGTAATTTTAATATAATTAATTTGATACACAAACACTTGAAAGGCTTGAGAGCACCACATGTATACAAGTCCACATACACAGAGCCTGTCTACTCTTAGAAAAATAAAACTATTAAATTTGGAATTCCCAAATAATTACAGGAAAACCTAAAGAGTCCTGAGCTTGGGCAATATTTAATTTACATCTTTACAGCTTCAAAGAGCTGTCTGAGCTTCCTCTGAACTAATTTTCAACTGCTGTTTTAGGGCATCTCTTGGTTTTTTTTCCCCTCTAACTCTGCCTTAAAAAGTTTTAAGCGCATAAAACATGTTTAAGCACAGCTGTCACAATATTTTCCTCTCAAAAAGCAAACAATTCTAAATCTCTCTCTAAAACTGCTAGAGTATTAGTGTCTTATGCAGCACCATATTTACAAATTTTCAATAAGCTCGATTTTAAAGATAAAATTAAATACAACGTAACTTAACTCAGCCATTCAAGACTGAATTTGCATAGTAAGGTGTTTCACTTAACCAGAGCTCTGAGACAGAGCTGAAAGTGTACCTAAGGGACACTCACAATACTATTGCCAGATTTCCAGTCTTTCTCAAGAGTTCTACACAAACGGTAAGAAACAGCACTGGGATTTCATTTAGCCATTTATGGATATTTTATTCGTACTGTGGGATTATGATAGTTACGGAATAGGGTTTGTGGTTTTTGGTTTTATAAAAAAAATACTGTTCCACCATGTTTTTTCATCAGCTTTGACATAGAGTAGTTAAATGCAGATAACTGTTAAAAAATCATAGAATCCTGGAATGGCTTGGGTTGGAAGGGACCTTTAAAGGTCATCTAGTCCAACCCCCCTGCAAGGAGCAGGGACATTTTCAACTCATGCTTAGAGCCCTGTCCAACCTGACCCGTCCATACCTGCACACTAGTGTGTGTGTGCAGGTATGTTTGTGAATGAGCATCCATGTGTATTTATTCATGCATAAGAACTCTTTCCATATGGGCAATCTAGTGCCCTGAAAGCAAAAACTCCTGAAAATAGGGATAGAACAAAAGCAGCTGCTTGCAATATCTAAGGAAGATACGTTTTGGAGAATTTGCTTTTCATGAGACCAAAGTACCCAAATACTTTCCCTGACTCCAAGACTAAAATTCAAACTGTAATTGTGATTGAGGTCTGCTACAGCTATAGTAGTAGTAGACTAAGTAGTAAGTAAAAATCTTAGCAGCCATACATCTAACAGATGTGAGCAAAGAAAACAGGAACCACTGTATGAATCCTAATCCATCCATGAAAAGCTGCATAAAACTCCTCTTAATTTTTACAGTATAGGTGGAAAAAAAAAAATGTTGGGAGAAAAAGGGAGGCTCACTACAAAGTTAATCTTGCCTTTAACTGATTTTATGAAACAAAAAAGGAAACAAACACCAAGTGTGAAAAAAGTACTAGTAATCTCCTTGTAGAAAAAGGGTATTATTTCTCACACAAGGTGGAAAGGAGTATGAGCTGAGAGATGCTTATAAGCAAACAAGCAGAAGGCTAATGAGAATGTGGGCCATTGTCACTTGCATAATGTAAAATTAAAAGCTGATCAAGACTAAGAATACCTTTTACAGTTCTGTAGGAGGGCTTTTTCTAATTAGACGTCAGCCAGTGTCTCCCCTCAAAGTCTGCCATAAAACAGAACCAAATATTTACTTCTTTAGTAACTTTTTAAAAAATTTAGGAATTTCAGCATAGAAGATAACTGCTTTGCATTTATGTTCATACACTCAGTTCTAACATGCAAGTGGTAACAAAAGTTTAATAAGTAAATTCCCTCTCCTCTTTTAAACCACGTTTAGCCTCGTGTAAATGAATCCCTTCTCCACTTTAGGAAAAAGTAATACTTACATTTAAGATGTACACAAAACTATATTTTCTTTTCAGCCGAAGTCTGTTATGTTACATTCTTTTTCCACAAAAATCAGGAAATAGGAATGAAAGCCCATATGAAGAACACTGTTTTGCTAAAATTTAAGCCTTTAGAGTTTTAGAGAGAGGCTCAGAATGGACAATGGACTAGATTATCTCTACAGAAAGAATCAGAAAATTTAGGTTTGGGTAAGGGAGCAGGAAAAGCAAAAACTCTTTCCTTCCATGTCTTCCAAATATCTACTACCTAATCGCTATAATTTATACAGCAAAGACAGTAGGGGAAAAGAAAGTCACAGGAAACAGATATACCTTGTGGGAAAATGATAATTCCTAAATCCTCAATTATTTAGTATGGAGAAATGTATGCGCTCTCTTATGAAATACCTTGTCCAAGGTAGTTAATTTCTGTCCTGCCAGGCTAGCCAGGACAACTGCAGTGCCTTTGTTCTCTGCCTCCTAGCCTTGACAACCTTGATTTTTTTTCCTAAACATGAAGTTTCTCTCTGCTCACAAGCTTAAGTCCAAGAGCTGACTTTCAAAGCAACAATTATACTAGCCTCTCTGGAGTCTGCAGAAAGAGTTAACAAAGGTGTCCCTAAAAAACTGTCACTGTAGATTGAATGAAGAAATTGATGTCAGACTTCTGATGATCTGTGTTAGTCCTAAGTATCTTTTGTGCTAGTTTGCCTATGCCTCAATTCAGAAGGATACCAGGCAAATACCTTGGGTAACATTTCAGAGAGTTACAGAGCCCAAAACTAAAGTCTCTACATTTCTTTTAATGTTTACTGATTTACAGCTAATGGTTCTTAGTGATACTATAACTCAACACAAAATACACTACTAGAAATCAGGCACCCAATATAATTTGGCATCAGTTATTCTTTCACACTATACCTAGTAACCAACAAACTGTACTGTTCAACACTCAACACAAAAGTTTGCCCAAATTAAAAGGCAAAGTATAAAGCAAGTAAAAGTTCATTTTTATGATGGAGCTTAGAGCACAAGCAATACATAAAAATAATACCAAGATGATTCAAATCAAATTACATTTATCATTGCTGGGTAGTGCATTTATTTTGAAGTGGAATATTATGACAACTGAAAATAAAGTCTCTATCCATTTCCAAATGATGCTGAAAAATCACTTCAGCTGTTACGTTGTTACAAAAGCAACATATCAATCATTTCACAGTAATACTGCGCTTGATTCAGTACCAATGCCAACTATATTACTCATGTTAAGTATATCAAAGTACACACAGTTTCACTTCATGATCACTAATTTTTACTACTTACTAGCAGTGTGTATATTCAGTGCCTATGGATATGCTGTTTGAGTACTGAAATACAAACTTCTTTACATATGAAAAAAACAAGAAAGAAGTTTTACAGACCTCCCCGGTCTTCCACTGGGAAACCTTTCTGTTCATAGGAAGGTTAGCCCGTGACTAAAAAGATATGAGTTGTATTTGAAGCCTTTCCTAGCCTTCTCTGAAATTCTTAAACAAGGCATTTAAAAACAGTTTATTTTTAAGGCCC
Source organism: Fulmarus glacialis (assembly GCF_000690835.1). Classification (NCBI taxonomy): domain Eukaryota; kingdom Metazoa; phylum Chordata; class Aves; order Procellariiformes; family Procellariidae; genus Fulmarus; species Fulmarus glacialis. The sequence continues at coordinate 17,419 of NW_009195507.1, read as the reverse complement.
ATAGGTGCCCAATTCTCACTAGCCTCTTGGTGCCTTAGCCCTTCCATAAGTAACTTGCACACAACAATATGACTGGCATCCAGTTCAAATTCTGAGCGCTCCAGCAACTCATTAGCATTTATAAAGAACACTAAGCTTATCAAAGAAAAGTTGCCACAGATGGAAATGCAAAATATTACTGTTAATAAAGCAACACAGCTCTCTAATAACTAGCAATGAAGAAGGAATCCCATCTACAAGATTTGCAAATACTAACAGCAGTGCCAGAAGGGACAAATCACAAAATGGAGTATTTCTTGCCAAACGGTAAGCCGAGGTAGCTGGGCAAATCTCAGAACTGCAAATCCCAGCAATGCATAAAACAAAGGAATTAGCAATTCATCCTTTTAAAATTAACTACATAAATAATTTCATAAACAGTCAAAATAATACGTCAGGAAACAGCAGCAAGTTCTGTTGATGATGGCAGAGGTATGCAACCAGCACCTCCTGCTGGATTCTTCCTCTGAAGAAGTAGATATTCAGTAACATAAGCTTAAGTTTTGGCACAGAAGTATTTTCTGCATAGCATGCAAAATATTAGGTGTTGAAGAAAAATAACACGAGTTGTGTCAGTAGCCCTCAAAACACAAAGCAGAAGTTCTCTTGCATATTTCTAAAGTTAATTCAATGCCTTCTTCTTTTTTTTTCCTTTTAATTTACACAGATATGAGAACTGTGAGTTGCAATATGTTGCACATCACGTAATAAACAAATGTGGTACTAAGGTCTGGGGAAATTAATGGCTATTCCCTTAGTATACCTCCCAGACGAGTTACAACTCTGTGGCTGAAGGCTACAAATCCTTATTTTTTCCTCTTATCCAAACCTGAAAAATATATCAACATTCTTATATGTAAAAATAAAAGGCTGAAAGTCCATTGCCTCAAGAACTATGCAGATAAGACTCACCATCAAAATTCGTTCAGAAAAGGGGCTTTAAATCCCAGTCAGTCACCTTATCATTACAAATTATGGCTTCAGTTCCATTAGGCAAATTGAAGAAAAGGTGAAATTGTTGCGCAGCAACTAAATTCCAAGGTTTTTTTTGTTTTTTGTTTTTTGTTTTTTTTTTTTTTTAATATTCAGAACCACTCGTTGCTAAGTTCCTTTCATTCATTCTACAAACAGCTTAGAATCTTTTACTATGGAAACAATTTTTATCTGACATCCTTTGAAATTCTTTTGTCTATATGACTGCAAAGGAAGAATGAACTGATTTTAATTAATTTTTCAGTGAGACAAAATTCCAGGCAAGTCAACAGTATTCAGAATTCAAATTGACAATTGTCATCTTGAATACCATTCATTAAAAAGCACTCATCTCTAGAAGAATTATATTCTTTAGCTAATGACATCCATCCTTAAAATTATCATTTAAATAAATGCTCATTTATTTAGAGATACATTCTCCAAATATATGTATTTGTACTCTATAAATATATGTTCGTTCAGATCAGAGGTATATTAACAACAGGACTTGTATACTAAACTAAGCCCTCCTGGGTCTGCCACCATCTTTACTGTCAGCTGAAAAGTATCTAAGTCAAAACAACGTTTCTTGTCTATGAGTGTCTGTCACCGCTGTTAGGTAACTGCGGACCAGAAGCGCTACACCGAACTAGATCACCTATTTTTTTGATCTGGTATGGAAAATCCTACATCTGATCCTGATATTATTATCCCCTTACTCATGTAAAACTGAAACTGTTCACCTGTAGCAAAGAACTTCATCTAATAGTTCAAAGCTGTTCAGGAAATGTCAGGAGAAAGAACTAAAAGGGATATCTTTAGTCTTTTAGTCATAACTAAAAAAAATGCAGAACTGGATGCCTACTTGGCAATGCAGATCTCTGGTTCTAAAAACAATTCCCCCTTCACCCACAATCTCCTTGGAAAGGTTGACAAGTTGCCCCAAGAGCTTAAAACTTCTAGAGAGCTTTTATGTTTCTTTTGCTCTGTTTATAAACAAAGATTCCATGTAATAGAAAAATCATGGACTGAGGATAGCTTTAAGTAAGCTTTACTGCTTTGAAAACCTAGAAGGATAAAAACCTAAGCAGCACACAGTTGCCTATATACGAACGTGCAACAGGCGCTTGATGAAGCTTTACAATCCAGCAACCTCAGAATCTGTTCCTGTTCTGCTAGAAAAATCTGCCCGATGACTCTTCATTTAGACCTATTTTACTCTGCCAATGCTAGCTATCCACTTAAGAGGACTTAAGGGATCTTCCCAAACAGCACCGGCAGGCATGTGAGGGGAAGGAAGAACTGGAGAGGAGCGGAGAAACAGGCACCCAAGAGGGAAGAACAGTCCTGCACGCTGGAGAGAGGGCAATGCACCTTCAGAAGAGAGTGGAACATCTCTCACAGACTTCTAAGACCAAGTAGCAGAGGCAGATAACACAGTGCTGTTTTATTTCCCCCATTAACTATGTTTACCAGAAGGGTAAAAGTTAATTTGGATATAATCTGGGAATGCTCAGAAATTGGACACAATAAATTGCACTTCAGGGAGTATCATCTACATATTCCCCAAAACAGATGAGTTATTTCAGCAAGCAGGAAACAACAAATCTTTATTTCTACTAATTCTGTTATCATTGTCCCTTAGGCCTATACAGCTCATCTACTGTCCAATTTTAGCTGTATGCTTCCCCAGAAACATAACCTTTCTGAAAGAGCGTCCTTTTCTGCCCTTCTTTTTTAATATACAAATCTCATCCAGTGTAAAGAAAAGCATCAAAACATTTAAAAAGGGCTAAAATAGTAATTCCTTTAAATGGTCATAGTTTTTAATAAGTGCTATTTAAGAGAGAGGTCTATCTGAATCACTATGGTAGAGACAGTTCTGTTTTCCCATCAGTAATGAACCATGCCTTTTTACTCAAATGTAACAGGATGTTCAGCTCCCAGGATAACGATTAGGAGGAGAGCTCCTGTTTTATTCTGCAGACAAAGCAGATACGATACTTAAGTTTTTGTCTCTAGGAGCTGAAACCATAACAGAAGACAAGTTTTGTTAACAGTTTAAGGAAATAACCTTTTAAAAATTTCCACACGATTCAATTATGTCCTAAAGCAATTTTGATACAAGTTTCCTATGGTCATAATCATCTTCATGGTACATATAGTCATCTTCTTATCTATTAACAGTCTTGTAATCCCATAGCCCTTTTATGCTGGAACACTAAATCAGTTTTGGAGGGGAATTTTGCATAAATGCAAACAAACAACTTCTGTTAATAGGCGCAATGCTATTGAAGTCTTCTAGTGCCTGTAGACAGCAGGCATCAAGAACACATTTCTGACCCCCAGGCAAGGCATCAGAGAAAAATCAAGAGAACAACATCGAAGTTTATTTCTTAATTACAATGAGCTGTCTGCAAATTCAAGGCATGATAGCCTTGAATTGATCTCACTCATCCTCAGCATAGGAAAGGAGTATTTAAGTTGTTTCTGGCTATCAGTTTATAGTAGATAAACAGATTTACTGGAGCATAGCTCTATTTGAAAAATCCCTCATTTCCACTTCTAAATTATTTCGAACTTTGTCACTCATAAGATTCCTATTAATACATTTTTTCTGAGGACTACCATCATTTAGTCACGAACTCATGTTCCAAATAATAATCAGAAAGTTGGTAACAGATTTGCTGTCCTCTTTCAGCTCTCTCATGCTCTTCACACGAAACCTGTGGAGCAGGTCACAGTTCATTTAAAACAAACGAACACCCTGCACACACCAAAACACAGATCCCCTTAGAAATCACAGCAATCTCAATGGTCAAGGTTAGGATGGATAAGGTGTCCAACATACCTTTATAGTTTTCACTCCAACAGGACACAACAAAGAGACTCAGGAAATCTCAAGCCTTGTTCTACAGAAGACAACCTGAACCACAGAGCACACAGGTGAGCCATCAGTGCCCTTTCTTTTCAGCCCAAGGAGATTGCTTTCCTTTCTGGTGGAAAACTGGAAATACTTTCCTAACTACCTTCCAAATCTGAAATTTTTTTACAAAATACTTACATGCACACACACGTATACATATACCAATGATGTTCCAGTGAACAAAAGAAGAAAAAACCAAACCCCTCCAGTTTCCCTTTTGTCCTCAAGTTTCCTAGCATTTCTCAGAATAAAAAAGTTGTTTAAAAACTACAAGAATTAGTGAGGCCTAAATGCAAGTGGAAGATCCAAGACAAAGTGAAACCATCTAAAGAAGAGAACAAAGACAAACACAGCTTCGAGCTGGAGCGATTCACAGTTGATTTATCAATGGATCTCACAATTCAATGTTAGTTCCAGAAAAGCTGTCAAGTTTAGGTTTTTGCTGACCCTGTCGCCATGAACCTTCCCATGGGATTTCACACAAACAGAAAATATACAAAAAGTTAATTATAGAGGACCATGCTCTAATCTAACACAAGTCCAGAGCTAGTAGAAAAGCATGTACATGTCACTACACATATTTAAACAAGAAGTTCAGTGTTTGATTACATCAGTCAAGGCAAATTTGGAATTGTCCAATCTGCCAAAAGCACTTTTCTATCAAGTGACATCAGGAAACAGGCAGCATGTATCTACCTGCTGCAGCCTATCTGGAACACCGCAGCAAAATCCTCCTGCCTCTTCTACTGCTCCACTCACCCAGCTATGTTTTCCTGCTCCACTTCACCTCTCCTCTTCCTTCTGTACCATTTTCAAATCACCTTGAGCATATTCAGTTTTGCACATGCCTACAAATGCAGCTGGTTTCTATCCCTTCCAATTTATTTCTCACCTTACCTTTCTCCCCAGATCTTCCCTAAATGATGCACAACCTGAAATCTTGAACCCTCAGCTTTTCTCTGGTATCATACTATTACATTAAAAGAAATAGGCAGCGGTCTCTGCGGACAGACATCAAATAGTAACTCTTCTAAGAGCATTTTCCCTTTGACTGCATTCCATGATTTTCACTCCTTCAGTCTCATCTGTTTTATTTCCCTTGTTTTTTTAAACTATCTTACAAACTCTCAGGAAAAAGGGCCACAATGTATTTTTCATAGTATATTATAACATGCAATAGAGGAGTGCTACTTGGTCGAGGTTTTTCCTTTTGAGGATTTAGCCAGTTTTGGTTAATTTTTAGAGGTAGATAATGTGTCCTAAGCATTCAGCCTTGATTTTAAACTCCTCCAGAGAGGTATTGTCTTCATTTTCACATGCAGAAAAGTGCATACATAGAATAAAATAATAAAAAAAAAAAATCCAGATAATTTAATATTCAGTTTTATTTGGAAAGAAAGACAACTACTAAGGGTACCCTGGTACCATAACCATGCCCTTTCATACAAAAGATTGGGCGCTCAGTAGCTTTATTTAGGCGTACAAGCCATATCCTTAATATTCTTTTAATGCAATATTTTTAACTGATATGGTGCTTAAGCTTGCAGAATGTTTTGATGCATTTACATTGCATTTGTGATTTAATCTTCAGCTCTACACTTATCCCTTAGGTGTGCGGTAATCCCCACTGTTAAAAAGGCAAAGCAAAACAAAAAAGCTGAACACACACTATTTAAGCAATCTATTTCAAACAGATGTCAGAGACATATTTTATTATTTCTAAATCGGGCCATTGATCAGCAACATGATGAGCAAAGAAAAAGATCTGCTAACCTGAAATGTGTGACGCTTATTTACACTGCATTTCCAATCAATAAGGTAAAAACATTACTAAAATATGAAGAGTCATGGTTTTGATTTACTGCTGCTTCTCATGTTCTGATGTGAAGTCCACCATCACATTGTACTAGAATTGTTTATACTTCACAACACTATCACTTTGTCACTGTAACATATTAATGCCACATTAGTTATGCAGAAATGGTTCAAAATTTTTAAGCTGTAATAAAGGTGCTAGACATCTCTGGCTGACGTGACGCAGCTGTATTCTTGGTCATTATCCTCCGATATTAGCTCATCCTGTAAATACCTTGCACATTAACAGCAAATGTTACAATGAAATAAAAGCTTGCAAACACTTGCTCACAGCGTTTGTTTTTTAAGAATAGGTCCACACTGGTAAGTTTTAATCCTTTACTTATCTACAAACAAAAGCACACATGGAGGAGGAGCGGCCAAGACACATTTCTCTTGTAACGTTTCTGTATTTGACCTTGAGTAATTTCTTTTAAACGTGAGAACTTAACTTGTCTCCATCTAATAACAATAGATTCAGTATATTTAGCATCCAACGTGATGGTGTTTACTGAAATGTCAATGGTTACTCATTAAGAATGGGACTGGAATGACTGACACTTCAAGGGCCCTATTTGTATTGGCTTGATGATTTATGGCATGGTAGTAACAAGTAGTGATAGAACACAAGAGAATCATATGTCTGTGAAAAGTTCTGGACGCTGAAAACTTAAGACAAATTTTTAAATCAGCAACATAGACATCTATGTTCTAGCATTCAACTTCTGAGAATTAGGATATAAACACACTTCTAATTTAATTTTTTGGACCTTGGTTTTTTTTATTAATTTGAGCATATGGTCTAAGTTTAGTGTAACAGTATGTGTGTATATATACAAGATGACTATTGAGTATCGCTCAATTTCCATACATCTGGCATTTCCAGATACAGTTCTAAGTCTGAAAGCACAAAGGGTTACATGGCTAATACGAAATGGGACTCCAGAAGCTGCTCCATTCAATATCCAATCAGTCCAATGTGCAAATAAGTTCCATATTCAGAACAGAGAATATGTAAATCTTCTACATCTCAGTTCTCCAAAATAAATCCCATCCTCACTCCAAGCTGATGAATCTAACCATCACATTTATTTCTGACTTTCCTCCAGTTCAATATAGAAGCTTCAAGAGCAAGCCACAGAACAGACAAAGCTTTAGTGCTATCGATAAGTGAACTGTTTCTGGCAGCATGGAAGGAAAATAGTTTCCTCTTTTTCAGTCTAACTGGAGCTCTAACAGAGAAACTTTGAAAATACCAGTTACATACTGACACACAATCAGAATCCAGCTAGACTGGAAACAACAGCACTCAACTAATGTGCCCATTCTGTGGAAAAGGGCAGGCATATTCAAACATCCTTGGCTCAAGAAAATAAGGAAAAACGTATCAAAACTTACTCCATGTAAGTAAATAAAGACTACTCAGCAACAGGAAGATGAGAAATGTCCCATCTCCTTGCACACCAGAATGCTCTTCTCAAAGTCATCTGTCTTTTTTTCCCCTTAGGGACTTTTTATGGAGATTAATTTCTATGCCTCGTTTCATTATTATTCAAGAAAGTGCTTTAGATTTTCTGTTCAAATGTAACACCAACAGTTAAGTTACAAACTGCATTTTTAGGATGCATTTTTCCCCAACGTTTTAGGGCTTATTTCAGCTTTTAAACCACCTTGAAATTACTCTCAATGTAGAAGTTACAAATAAAGGAATTAGCATTTTTATCCTCTCGATTGCATTTTTTCCTGACATTTAGTTAACCCTGTATCACTGATATTAATATTTCAATTTCCACTGAAGTTACATTTCTAGTGCTTTTTTTGTTGCTCAAACAGGTTTTTAGATTTATTAAAGCTACATTAAGGTAAAACCAATGGCATTTAATATAATGAATTAGCTGAACAGGTAACACCTACAAGCTATTCAAAAAAGCAGAGAAGCATCTAAATCACATCTCCTGTCAAGTATAAATACTAGTGATATTACTGTGTTACATAATGCTAACTGCAGCTATAATTTATACACAAAGATTTCCACGTTATACTATATCAAATTTTAAGATGGATGAGGGCTTTCAAGCAAATACCTTTAAACAAACAAAAACCACTTAAACATCAACAAATTAAAAAGAAACAGCTTTTCTAAAGTTAGACGGCAATGGCAGACATTAGCTTCATCCACATGAACATGAAGCCTACCAGTAGAGATTTTTTTTAAAAGGAATTAATATTTATGTAGTTTTCAGCCACAGGCAAATATGAATGAGGATTGAAATCTGTTCATTTAAGCATACTCTCCTCACCATGAAATGCAATAAGACATTCTCAAGAATAGATTTACCCAAAGTGCCAAGATAAGAATATAACCAGCATCGCCTTTTTACTTAAGCAGCATCAAAATCTTACTTTCCTTCCAGTGAAAGTACCATTTAATTTTTCCTCTTATTTCATTCATGGAGACCCACTTACACTTCACACATTTATGCCTCTTTCTTAGCTAATCGTTTGACTCATGGAAAGCAGAACAATAGTAAGATGCAACATGTTGGATATTCTTTTTGAAGAAGGCAGACACCACTGACAATTCCATCATAGTTACTAAAACCTGCTACAACTGTACTAGGGAATAATTCCATGCATATGTAAAAGCTCAGCCAAATATTACTAGGCTGTACCCTCGGCCAAGAAATAATAAAAAGTAAGTTAGTAAGCTGGTAAGTTGGGGAGGCGGAGGGACAAGTCTACCTCTAACTGATTTTAATAAATTTTGAATATGCCACTTATCAGTGCTTCAGCAAGATACTCAACCTTTCAAAATAAGTATCTACCTAGTAAAATGAAGATGGAGCTCTTGGTGAGCATCACTGAACAACTGTGAAGATGTAAAAGCACTCAACAACATAGTGCTGGTCTGGCAGAATTATCAGAAAGGTTGATATGGTGGTAGCTGGTTGATTAGCCTGTCACCACAGATTCACAGATTTGCATACTACCTAGACTGAAGCTAGAATCCGAGCTCTTTGTTCTCTAGAAGGATCTCCATTTAGCCACATCAATTACAAACTAGCATCATATTCACATAAATGTAGTGCTGGTAATGAATGACAGACTGGATAACCCGCTATAACTTTTCCATATCAACATACCGTAAGACTAAATCAACCTCTGTAAGGGAACAATAGCATCACTTTAATAGGTGTCCACCTAGGATACCACATAACCTTACATAATAAAAATAAAAATTTTCTAAACATGGTATTTTATTTCTGAACCAAAGCCGTCACAAGTCTTAGCTTCAACATGACTTCCCCAAGCACAATAAATGTTCTAATTTGTCAAAAAAACAATTTTTTTATTTATTCATTAGAGACTATAGTCAAACACTGAAATCAACAACAATGGATTAAATTCCCTTTGCTATTTTTACATTGTGATATTTATCAGTAACTTCTGCATAGGTTTTACATATGCAAGTTGCAAAAAAAAAAAAAAGAGACCCTCCTTATGAGAGGAGCACAAAATCTTGGAAAATTTGAAGTTTGTACACTGGGATTATAATTGAACTTTAAAGGCAAGCAAAGCAAACACTGCATCTCCTTTTCTTAACCCACATAAAAGCTGCAAAACTATTACAGTACTTCATGTATTTACCACTTTAAAACAGTAAAGAAGCAAAAAAAAGTTACTATTATATGTAAAATTGCTTACACCAATTTTTGCTACTACTGTCTGACTTTATCCTATTTTCACTAATTTCAAAGGCAGAAAATGCTATAACTCAAATCAGTGGGATCAGGACTGGGCCTTTAGAAAGAAAGCAAGACTATATTAAAGTCTGTTTGGTCTCATGAAAACAAACTGTTTTCACTTGTTCATTATTTCAAGGGCAATATTTCAAAATAAAAAAGTAGACTTAAAAAAATGAAACAAAAAGCTCACTCTCAACAATTCAGTTGCACAGCAAAAATAAATGGTACCACATACAGAAGCACTGGCTTTGCCTTTTTTTTTTTTTTTAAAAACTATAATGATCAACAATTTCACAGCAATAACTAAATCATTTAAAAATATTTTTAGGATTATAATATATCCATTTCCTAAGTCTTCTACGATTGGCTTCAGTTAGTTAGGTCCCAAGAAGCTTAGAAATGTTTACTTGAAGGTAATTGTTGAGATGCTGATTTACAAGCTATAGCTTGCTACAGTTCCATTAGATTACCACACACGGGTTTCCACACATTAGATGGGGTAACAGCTCATGTACATACATATAAAGGCAATAAATACATTTTGTACTAAGAATAAAACACATATATTAATACCTAGGAGATTAATTTTAAAGCTGTATTGTGTGCTATCGCAAAAGAGGGCTGGGAGTCTGAGCTAGGCAATCTTTTAGCTGAATAGTTTCATCACTAAATAATGTCGTTTGGCACTGATAAAAAATCTGTACATTTTGACATAATTTGGAAATTTGTTTCATTCTTTGTTCATGTCAAAACAATGTTTCTTCTTTAGAAACTCGCTAAGAAAAATTTTTAAAAATGCTTTAGAATTTTTCATTTTACATTACCAAATGTAGTGTTTCTCAGTCCCAATTTCGTCTTAATTTGCTCATGAAATAAACTTCAAGTCATTCCTGGTTGTGGTTCTATTCCCAATTCTAAGATAAAGAGATGGCATTGGACATAGAATGTCAAATCCACCTGTCTCTCTCCATAACGTCTTTAAATATGGACCATATTTACATTCTAATAGAGAAGACATCAGTAACAAAGCGTACAAAACAAACCCAAACAAACAAAAGAGAAAAAACAGGGCATCTTTCCCTGGTTTCACCATATGGACTAACCAGTTATTTCTCCTATCTGGAGTTAAGTGCATAAGATAAGTCTTACTTCATTTCTACCACTTATTTTTATTAAAAAACCCCATAAAACAAAAAAACCCCTGAAGCTCCCATGCTTACCATAAAAAAAAGCAAAGTGCCAAGCAAAAAACCCAACGCTAATAGCACTGACCTTGTTGATATATTACCTAAATGAAGTCTCAAAATAACAGTACAGTAATTTATGGTAATCTCTCACGTACATTACAGGTTTGCATTTGGGAATGGTAACATCAACATATAAAACAATTTCTCATGGTCCGTAGCTGCTACTCTAGAAAGCTTAGTATGAATCGCTCAGAGCAGTTCAATACAGCTCATATATGCTTTGTGATTCCAAAATTCAATTTTGTAACTCATAATCAACTACAAAAATATTATGAACGGAATATAAGCAACATTAAAATGCAATTTCTTCTTACTATTGACTACTTATCAACTGACAACTTAGTCTGTTGAAATTAAAACAATTGGTATATTTTATGGTGATTGCTAAAGCTGCTGACCATAAGTAAAATTATTGTGCTTTATAGACTTAGAAGTCTCTTAATCTAAGCAGCCAATTTAACCTAACATTTCTAAAGACAATGTAACTTTAAATAAAGTGTGTTAATGGAACACTAAAAGGCTGCACAATTAAATTATAGTTGAATATGTTCATGTTAACTCTTCCTTCCAGTATGTCTGCAGAGATAAGAATCTGCTTTACTTACACAATAAAATTGCATAGCATGTCACAGACATGATAGCTATCCATCTACATTTACAAAAGTTCAGATGAAAGACATCTTATCCCTTCCCTCTCATTCCCTGCTCAAACAGTTAATCAGGCGAGCAAATCAGGATCTCCACTTGGTATGACTTCACTGATGAAGTCAGTGGCATATTTCCACATAAGTGGAAATACGGCATATAGTTGCATATACCACATCAGTAGAAATACACCTATTTACACCTATGAGAAATTGGCTCATCTCCTCTCAATTAATGCTTTATTTAATAAGCATCACCAAAACATTAATTCTCAAAACTGCACTGCAAGGTTCAAACAACAGACAGTGGTAAAGGTAAAGTTCCCACACTCATCTTCACGTGCTGCATCTTCTGATTTTTTAATAACCAAAATAGTTGCTCACTACTAAGATTCACTCCTGTACTCTTTAAAGACATTTACTCCATGGTGACTCTGATTTATTGAAATGTATGGAATTTAGGGAAATCCACGGTACAGCTAATGGGTTTATAAACCTCTAAACGTTATAATGCTATAATTACATTGTAATAGAGGTTAGCTCTCATGTTCTAGCAAACATGCATGAAAATACATTGTGCAGATAAGGAACACCACCATTTGCGCATACCAAATCATTTGGACACATGCAAGAGGCTTCTTTTACAACAATACACAGAATAAGTTTTGCAGATATGCTGTATCCAAGGCAGTTCCCATGTATTAACTTAAAAACTTCAATGACCAAAATTCTATTTTGTACAAAAAAACAGGACATCTTTGCTGATAAAAGTAGCTAGCCTACGTGCTGTAAAATCCATCTTCTCCTAGGCTAGGAAAGATTCAGGTGCAAACTCCGACTATATGGTTTTTCTTTTGTAAATAACTGCCTACCTATACTACAAGAAGAAGAAGAAAGAAGGAGGAAGAAGAAACAATACCAGTCACTACGTCTACAACCAGATCTTTGTTGCTCAAAAGCAGTTAATAATACAAATGTAAATAACAAAAATATATTAAGATATGCATTTAAATGCTATTTTACTAGTCGAAGACACAGCGTGGGCTCTGCATCAAAGAGAATGATTTGTATTTTATAGGGGTGGGATAGCATTTGCTTGTAGCAGCCAAAGTACTAATAAAAAGAAGAGGGAAAGGGAAATAAAGACTAAAGCTTGCAAAACCATAGAGTTCTCAAGTCAAGACTGATCTAATGTCAGAGAAGCTAGTATGTGGCATTTCCCCAGTAAAAAATGCAGTAAGGGTGGTATTTGCTTCCCATATTCAGATCTGGATAAAAACATGGAAGAAAGATGGTAGAGAAGGGCTTACCTCTGGGAGAGACTCTAAGGGGAGGCTGGTGATGGGCAAGATCAAAGTTGTGAAAAAGCAGCTGAAAGCAGAACTGTGTGGATTTCAATCCACTGGACCTGACGAAACAGAAGGGCTCGACATGATGATACAGAGCTCTGCAGAAAAGCAGACAAATTTTTGGATTAATTGGGAGCTCTGAGGAAAGAGCTGGGGAAGAAACTGAGGAAAATGAGAAAAAATTAAAGTCAGCTCATAGGTGCATCTATAACCTGGATGTATAGAAGGTGAGGGATCTTTAAGTTGTTATGGTTTATAAAGCCCATCAGGTGGTTATGAAAGAACGAGACCCGTAAGCAGGCCTCTCAACAGGAAGGGCTAAGAGCTGTGCAAAAGTGGGAGTAAGAGGAATCTGAAACGGAACAGGAAAAACTGGTAAATGGTGCAGAGAACGAAGTCAGAAAAACACAGCAGTAGTTTGGAGCAAGAAATAATAAAGGGGCACCAGAAGTACCTGTCCATAGGAAAGCAGCATGGTCTTCAGAGGTGGGAGAGGCTCTATAGTTCATGGTACACGTGTGGAAGACACAATTTAAACAAGGAAACTTGTATATGAGTAGGATGGCTTATAGGAACAAGCAGGAAGGCTTTTATCCAGACCATCAGGAAGCCCACAACAAGCAATGCTTCTTCTGCATTAATCTCTTTCCCAGTGATGCCTCCCTGGTCCAGTAGCTGGCTAGTGTCTTGTGTAAGACATGAACTCAGAAACAAAATGGGCTGCACAGCTAAATCAGAAAAATCATATCACACATCAGAGTAGCTGAAAGAGAGTCTTCTGGAACAAAAACATGTTATGAGAAAAGTAGTTTACTTACTTGCTTTTAAAAAAAAAAAGGTATCTGTGTTGTATCAGATAAGCAACACTACCTCTATGAATCTTTCTTACCCCACAAAAATGGAGCAAGAAATTCTCACTCCTCCAACCAGTAATGAAAGCCCCATCATACTCCCCACGCTGCTGTTGGCTACTACCACCTTCTGGAAACAATTTCATAGGATCAGAGCACTGGTAAGAGGAAACACAGTAGAGGACAGTCAACCATCTCCCAGGTTTGTATTCTCTTACCAAGTACAACAGTCCACCACCCATTACCATGGAAATGAGTGGAACTTGCGAAGTTCCACTTCTGAAGTTAGATAAACAAAAACTTCAGTTTACAATAATTAACACCCTGATTTATCAGAAGAAAAACTAAAGTAATTGTATTATTTAATTGCAGTACCCTTAATAGGAGTGGTCAAGTTATAGATACACTACTCAAAGCAAAGTCAACACAGCCACGTTCACATATCTATCTAAGAATCTTGACCCCTAAATTACTCTGTTCTTACTAAGTTTCTGTAGATAATATGAACCAACACAAAACTCTTTGGTAGATCAGGCAAATATACTACACGCACACACTGCGGACAGTATTTCGTTAATGACCACTTAAGTCCTAAGATACCTCTCTTTTAGTAGATGTTTCTTTAAAAGTTGCTTTGATATGAAACACACTCCTCTGCAACCCCAACATCATGTAGCAGTCTACGAACATTTATATGAACAAAATTAGGCATAAACCAATTATCCCTTAGAGCAGAAAATGATGCAAGAGCAACTGCATGAAAATGTCATCCAAAATAGCATTCCAAATCTACCTACAGTCCTGAAACAGAGTTACAGAAGGGACTATCTGCTTACAACCCTTTCCAGATTTAAAACCCAACATTTCAATAATGGAAATATGAATTCTTTAAACTATGTCAGAATATTACCAGTTATTTAAGATTGAAGCCATATAGATAGAAAGAGACATACAGGTAAGACACACACATGCTGTATAAAAGCGGAACTTTATACCTAAAACCCCAAATACCTAGTCTAAAAAAAATTTAAAAAAAAAAAAAAAAAAAAAAAAAGAGGAGTTTATGGACTCTTCATAACCCTTAGCAAACATCTGTCTGCATTCAGAAAAACAAACAAACCAAAACACCAAAAATGCCAACAGCCTACAGGCAAACCAGAAAAATACATCTATAATTTGGAACAAGCAGTACTGTCTACTTAAAACAGGCTCTGAACTGGAAGAGTGCAGTAATTGCTTATTAAGGCTACAGAAAATAAGCACTGCTGAGTGAAGGCTTCCAAAGCAACAAGCCAGTGCTAAGGCCAATTCAAAACAGCCAATGCTTGTTGGCAACAAGCCAATGCTAAGCCCAATTTCAATATACTTATAGACAACACATTTAACTAGAAGCAATCTTTTCCCTCCAATCTTACACTACTTGTTTTCTAAAATTCAGAAACGAGAATTCTGTACTAGAAAGTAGAAACCAGTACAACAATAGCCTCACACAGTAGTTTCGGCCAAGGAGATCAATATTAAATATATATGATTTTTGTTCTTTTAAACAGAGAAACTAAAATAAAACAGTTCAGTGCAACAGAGTGAAAACAAAGAAGGAATACTTATTTTCAATAATATACTCAATATACTGAAGTTCAAATTCAGAGTAGAGACACAGCATTAAAAAACAAAGTAGCAGCTTAAGTATCTTTTAATCAGCTTTCAGAAATATTCTGTTAAAACAATAAACAGAGTAGGAAAGTTATTTGTTTTCTCAGTATAGATCAGTTGACTGGATATTTAGCAAGTTTTTGTAGAGTTGAGTTTTTGGGCATCCTCAATATTTTACTGAAAGAAGTTTTAGAAAAGACAGGTTCCCATTAGAAAATTCATGTTTTTAATGTATATGTATATATTTCTATAAGTCATGAAGGACAGTCATAACATATCCTGTTCTTAAGACCTCTGAGAGACTGTTTAAGAGAGACTACATCACCAAGACCACTGCATATTTTCAAACTGATTACACAGTAATACCTAGGTAGAATGTTACGTGTTAGCAAGAGGTAGCCAGTGCAACCGAACTCTCTTTGACTTGACGCTTTTTACAGTTATATGGCGTTGAACATTAACTCAGTTGTGCTGAAACTGTGAAACGTAATCAACAGACAAATCTAGATGAGCAAGTAGCAGACGTGAAATCAGAAACTCCTGAATTTCAGACATAGCACCATCACCAATTTAATATTTGGTCTCTCAAACATTTTAAACTCTAGTCCCGCTACAGTCATTGTGAGATACTGCCAATCATTGTGACTGAAGCAAAGAAAGGGCATACCGTTCTCCCAGTCTGTAAAATGGGAACAAAAAATATTCCTAACTAAATGAAGAGGACTGGTTTTCCACAATCAAAGCCCTGAGATAATGATAAATTAAGCAGCATTATTCTTCTTACATTTTTCAGATTAAGATCATTTAAAAATTAAATTCATACCATTTAGACCTCATGAATCACATTCAAATAATGTCCTGCCTGCTCCAATTAACATCAATGCCAATCCTCAGAATCTCCTACCTCAATGAAAAGAAGAAAGTATACACTTACCTACTCCTAAGCCATTACTGCAGAGCAAAAATGTTGCGTATCTCCATACACATGTGACTACGGGCACATGTGTGAGCAACCATACCATTTCTTCAGTTTTAAAAACTATCATTTTAAATTATGATGCCACATCAAATGAGTAATAATAGATTTCTTCTGCTACATCTTTTCTCACATGACACTGCTTTTATAGAACTCCGAATACATTTCAATGGCTTTTTTATACATAAGCCATCAATACAATATGTTCATTTACTTCCACATCTGACTACTTGAAATGTTAAGAGTAGTAATTTGCATTCCCACATTCTTAGGGGTTGCTTTTAATACAAATTTTCTATTTTTTGATTTATACTTGTCATTTAAATATTTAAAATTTGACAAATGAAAGGCACTTTTCTCTTTAAAAGAGAAAATTTTTACTTAAGTATTTGAAATGTAGTTTTCTTGGGTTTTTTTTTAAAGATCAGACATTCATAGAACATTGGGAACATGTTATTCAGAAAACTTCTACTCATTCCTTGAAACAAAACTGTGATATAACAAAAAAAAGGCAACACCCACAAAGGTTCCTAAATCCCCAAGCTGTTAAGATTTGAGTTCTTGAAACAAGCCAAAACCCCCAAAACACCCAGTTGCATTAAAAATACATCAACAACTACTGATGACTTTATATCATCGATATATGCTATCTATAGGAAAAACAGCAATTAACTTATTAACAGCCGTGTATTTCATCTGAGGAGAAGTATTTTGAAACTAACCCATAGCATTACAAGTCATGCATAAAATAAGCTTTGAAAAGAAACTATGGACAGGAAAGAGGAAAAACTATTGGGCTAGGTCTCACTTTCTGATGGATGTTTTTTCCACAGTGTATCTTGCTATTTGTGATTCACAAAGTGTTCTCAACAAATCAGGAATTCCATACTTCAGCTATCAAATTGCTCTACGTTAAGCTTCACAATTAACAGCTAAAATACAGGCACTAGGAGCAGTGGGGTTTTGCTACTGCAAAAACATTTAGAGATACAGTAGATGTTTGAGATGCTTGCCCCACCACACGGACAGCTAGTATTTATTTCCATAGTACAGTGTATCTGACTCGTTAATTATCAGAGAAGCATCAGCACAATCAAGATGGGTATCTGCAACCTTTGGATATTACCAACACGATCAATGAAAGACTATCACCAAGACAGTT
>NW_009195506.1:4044-6640 GCF_000690835.1 Fulmarus glacialis | reverse complement strand
GGTGGGCTGAGGGAGCTTTGGGTGACGTTTCCCAGCACGGTTTGGCATACAGTTCTGTGCATGCCTGGGTCCAAACGTGCAATAAGCTGCCACCAGACACCTGGTGGGACAGCCTCTCGCAGGTGATTCTGTCACCCCTCCACGCTACCCCGCCGCATTTCTCTGTGGGATATTATCACGCCAGCTCCTTACGTGTACGCGGTCATACAACCATCCCTCTCTAAGTACGGCTGTTTAGGAGGGGAGTAGAATAACATTTGTTTATAAACAGCGTTAACACCCCTGCGCTTTGACCTGCAGGCAGTTTTTGTAAGCAAGCAGAGCAAGATAAAAATCACTGCTTAGATGGGAGAGCCTGTGGAAAGATAGGTGTTTCTAGGTGCAGAAAGCACTTTTTGGAAAAAGGAAGTGTCCTAGTTAAATGAAAATTCAGATAATTCTAGGCTTTCAACCTAAATTTCGCCTTCTACATACTCATTTGTGTATTCTTCATTTCCATCCTACAACTATTTTTCCGATATTCCTGATTTTTGGGAAATAGTTCCCAAAAATGATCCTTTGGAATGAGCAGGACATATGAAAGAACTCCATCCAGTGTCGATGCCATGACTCTCTCAAAAGCCGCTAATTCTGCAACCACTGAATAGCAGCAGCACCAAGTGGTGATCCTGGCTGTGATGCCTTTAAGTGCCTCTCAAAAAAGCCACCGAAATCTGGCTGGGCAGTGGAAGAGTGAAGAAACTTCTCTGCAGCTCACCCAGGTAAGACCATTAAAAAAAAAAAACAAACAAAAAACCCCAAAACTGATTAGTCAACATGGGGGGGGGGGGGGGAGAGAGAAATTTAAAAAAAAAAAATTTTAAAAAAAAAAACTGCACCAGATCCTGTGCTGGAAACAATTAACACAACCAGCGTCAAAAGAACCATCCAGGATCAGAACGGTTGAGATTCTGGCCCTGCGGTTTTGGGCTGAAATCCCAAATTTCCAGGAACCAGCGATTTCTTGGACGTGCTCGGTGACGCTGGTGTTCCTATGCATTTCAGTGCAGGAGATGCAGCCCTGCAGTTGAGGGCTAAGCTGTTCCCAGAGTCCAGATCCTGGGGAATACACATATGGTCATCTTGGAAATTTTCTGTTTGTTTGGCTTAAGCTTGCTGAAACTGATGTGCATCAAATGGGTGTCTCGGGCTCAATAAACAAACTCTTCTTTTTTTTTTCCCCCAAGCAAAACTTCTCACTTTCTGAAAGCTTCCAGCTAACTGCTCAGCTCTCACAGCGCCCAGCAGTTTTCAGAAGAAATGAGTTTCTAGATTTATATCCACATGGGAAAATCTGTTTGCAAATGTGGTTAGCGAGTGCTTGAAAGCTTAGCTTTGCCTGGAGTGCATAAGCAGACCGATAGCTGGACATTCTACTTTCCCAAGCCACGTGGAGTGGGTAAGACTAGAAGTGTGTGTAGCTGTTCTTAAGAAACCAGCAAAGGGAAGAACGTCTTAGCCAATTACAGAGATGGACTTTTTCAATTAAATGTGAAACGATTTTCCTCCGTCACATTTCCCTTCGTTCTCATTTTTTTAATTAGGTTAATTCACTCCGTGCTGGCTGCACGCTAGCGGGATGGAGCTGTGGGAGTCAGCCACCAGGACGGGACTGGGCAGTCCCAGGAACGTATTCCGGCTCTCTCACGGACCAGCTCTGAACACGAGTTCACACTGGACCAGTCACGCTGCCAGCACAGCGCAGCGACGTTTCACAACCCATTTGGCAGCGGTGCAAAGCCATTCCACAGTGCGCAAGGCAGGGTGGAAACCTTGCCTCACAGTTTTTACGGAAGGCTTGGGCCAGGTCTGTGGCGATCACAAGACACAGCAGCAGAGGAGCTGCAGCAGGCAGGCTGATAACAGCCCAGCCCTTCCTCTCAACTGTTGTCTGTATTAGCAGCACTCTTCCTGAGAGCACAAGTCCAGCAAAAAATACCGTGTATGACAGCGTGAAACAAAACAGCAGAAGGGGTATGTGTGCTTGCATGGGAAAGAGAGAAAAAAAAAGCTTTTTTTTTTTTAACCGAAGCTAGTATCTAATCTCAAGAATTTGGCTCTCAGTGCCTGTTTTTGCAGTATCAGAAGCACCCTCTGCATTGCAGCTTCCGTGACTCTCAGTTGTCTTTACGTCTTACCCCAGAGAAGCTGCACGTCACATTCCTCCAGTCTGACCCCTGCTCACGGAGCATCTCCTGGCCCTCACTACGCCCTCCCCTTCCTGATCTCCCTCTTCTTCTGCACAGAGCTGCTTAACTCTTCCCATGAACCCAGCTCATATCGTACCCAGCACTCGGCGCGTCACCTTGGTCACCGGAGGGATCGCCAGAGCACAGTTAGGGCAGGTCCCTTGCTGTCAGCAGAGAAGGAGATCAGAGGCTCTCCTGCTGCTGGTGCAGGAGCCGCATCGCTCCTCCAAAGTCCTCCCCGCGGCCGGCACGCTGCTCCTTACTCCCCACGGGGACGAGGTCTCCAAGCCTGCAGCCCAGCCTGTTTGGCTGCTGTCCCTGCAGAGCTCAGCCTTGGTGGCTGTGATGCCAGCCAGCGGCAAGGGGCG
>NW_009195506.1:0-4013 GCF_000690835.1 Fulmarus glacialis | reverse complement strand
GGTGTCGTCCCCGGGGGGCGCGGGCGGCTTGCTGCTCCAGCACCCGCGGGGAGCAAACAGCCCAGGAGAGAGCTCGGGGGCTGCCGCTCGCACCGCTGCGCCTGGGGAGAGCAGCAGCATCTCCGTCCTTTTGGACAGAAGTAGCCTGCGTGAGTGCGATGCAAACCCAGGAATTGCCAGGTAATTCAGGCCCATCTAGAACAACGTCCTTGTTTGGAGGTGGACAGCACCAGCTGCTGTGGAAAGGTGAAAAAACCCCACAGAGATGCCGGCGAGGGATAACTTCCCCGTCCCCAGGATGTTACACAGAGTAGGGAGGTTTATATCCCTTCCTCCGTCTGTCATTGCACATGATGTTTTGTCTCTCTCTGGAGAGGATTCAGTGGACGCTGTTGAACAGCACACACATCTGGGTAAAATCAAAACCCAGCCGGGGACTATTCTTTTGCACAGTAAAAGAGGCAAATTCCACGGAAGGGGGTCTGCCCCCAGGCAGCGCATTAATACACAGACAAATGATAATAAGGGTAGAGTCCATTTGGTTTGGATAGTGCACTCAGCCCTCCTTAAAAGCAGCACTTGGGAGATCCCTGGGATAGCCATTGCCTTGCACACGGATGAACACGAGGGGCTGTGCATCCGAGTGCACGCGCAGCAGAGCCTGCGCGCCTACCCGTGTGCACGTGTTCAAGCTTCAGGGTTTTGAACTGTGATTCCCTACAATTAACTTCTGTTTATTGTTAACCTAGGGTCAGATTTCGTTTTCAAGACGTGTAAATCACTGCAAGAGACAAAGATTAAACGCTATTTCTAGCGTTTAGGGAAAACCTATTACTAAACCCAGGCCCTCGGGTCTCAGCCATCAGGGTGGAGCTCTAAGTCGACGGAAGACGCTGGGAGATAAGGTGAGGGCAGGACGCCTACTGCATCCTCCGGGAGGTCAGCCTCTGCCCTTCGGAGCCTAGGGAGAACAGAAACTTACTGGTTTATTCTTTCCCAAATGGAGAGGTGCAGCACAGCAGTATGACCAAAAATTGTGGGGTGCTTTGGTTTAGTTTGTTTTGTTTTTTTTTTTTAAATTAAACAGAGCCCTGGTCTGGGCCAGCACAGCATATGGCAAAAGGAGTAAGAGCCTCTTAAAGGCAGATGTCAGATAGTCTCCCCCAGGTTAAATTTTAACCTAATCTTTCAAAGTTAGAGACTATTTTAAACCCTGCTTCATGAGTTTTAGTGTCTAGCCAAAAGTGTTTTTGTCATTAATTACAGTCACTTTGTCCTTGCTATTCATAGGATTCCCACACCCTTTTTTGGATCTTGCCAAGACCTCTGTCTGGAGGAGCATCTCCGTTCGGTACAACACTGCCATTCAAAAAGGCCAAGAGAATATTTATTGAACCGTTGCAACGGCAGCCACGTCCTTCCCCTGGGCCGACGCAGTCACCTGGGACCGTGGGATGGGATGAGAGTTTAACACGTGCGCGGCCACGGGTGTTTCCCTGCACCCGCCCCCGCTGGGAGCACGCTCTCCCGTCCCCGAAGACGGCTCGGACCTCTCTGAAGAGCTTTCCCGAGTAGCGGCTCACCCCTTCACATCCCCTGCGGCTCGGCCCCTGCCCTCCTCCTGTACCGGCAGCCCCTGAGCAGAGCCTTGTGACGAAGCCTGTGCAAGCACACCCACCAGCCAGCACCTCCCCGGCAGAGTCACCGGCTCCGAGCCGCCTGCGAGGCACCGTTGCTGTGCAGAACCTGCTCCTAGATGCTATCGTACCAGGACTCACCTAGCATTTGGGGCTAAAATACTCTAATTTAATTTTGGTCATATTCTGGCTTTCACAGAGACGCTGTGCTATATCACCGATTCTTTCCGCTAACAAACAAAAGATCCCCCTCTCCCCATTAATTCTAGATAAAGTGATACTCAGGTTTGAGTTCACAGCAAGTTTCTAAAGGCTTATGGTGAACTCGGGCAAAGGCAGTGCCCGTAAACTGCATCTGGTCTACTGTTATTCACTTGCCTTTCAGGGAGCTAGAACGGAGCTGTGCACTGTGTTTCCTGAGCCCTATAGCAGAGCTGCGAATGCTTCCTTTTCAGATAAACAAAGAGCTTTTACTTATCTTTGGTGGCCCACAAGTTATCACATGCTGTAACGTTAACCAGGGGTGCCATCTCTGTGGTGGAGGAGAAATTACGTGGCTGCGCAGCTTTGAAATGAAGCTGCATGCTGCGTACCCTTCCCTGGTTCATCATAGCCTTGATTGCACGATGTTAACAAACAAAGCCCAACCAACCAAAAAAACCCCAAACCCCCGTAATGTTTAACAGCACATAAACAGCAGAGTGCATCACACAGATCTACATACCTCATCTACACCTTGAATCAAATTGCTAGATATATAGTAGGTTATCAGCTCTTAAAATGACACAGGTCTAAAGACGCCTGAATTTTAAAGTGAAATTGCTAGGTCAATACAGCGCAGTAATTGCATGACAGGCTCAGAGCAGACAGTGCCAACAGCAGCACAGCAGGTCACCTCGAGCAAGACACACCTTTCAGGTTACTCTGAAAACCCCTTTGACAGCCAGGAATTACCACACCTAATGAACTAACGACCTGACCCCTTCAGCAAACAGAGGTTCCGCTAGGGCCATTCAAGGCAGCTCGGCGCAGCATCTGAGGTGGAAACGCTGCATCTCCGCTGGGCAGGAATCCCTCCTCCAGACTGACATTGCAAATCACTTCCAGAGGTTCTCAGCAGGAGAGGCTCTGCTGACCTCAAGTAATGTCAAGGAAAGCTTGTGGAAATTTGCGTGTAGGACAATTAAGTGGCTGAATGGAAAAAGCAAACTGTCTATTGCGTGGTACTGTGCCCACCTCGCGTTCAAAGTGACTGGCTGAACGGGCAAGGGCTGCCTGGCATCGTAGAGCCAACAGTCCACCAACAGCTCACCAGGTTTTGCTTCTTCACGAACAGGACACTTTAGTTTTGGCCACGCAAATGTTATTGCTCCGAGCTCTCAAAAGCCAAAGGTTAAGAAAGGAAGACTGTGTGGAAGTGGTTTCAGGCCAGTTTGTTATGGGGGTAGGAGAGGCAAGTGGAAATCATTAAGCAATTAAAGCACTTACTCATTCCCAGTAAACCCTGCCTATGCTAATTATGCAGAACTTCTTCCTCAGAGTACAGCCACTAATTTAATCTCCTACTATCTGCTGCAAGCCAATTAAAGGAAAAAACAACAACAACCAACTGTGAAGCAAATGATGAAAATATTCATAAAATGAAGTAAGCATTGAGAAAAACCTAAACCCAAAGGCTTGTTCTGCAAAACGCAGCTCCCATGCAAGGATTCCCGAGGAGCACGATGCTGCCGCGAGCCCTGCTCCCGCGCCGGGCACGCCGAGCTGCTTTTCTGAGCTGCCCGGTGTGCGTGCATGGTGCTGGCAGCGGTGACAGCCACCTCCGACGTTTTGTCACCTCTGCCCTGCCAGAAGTCGCTATCTCATCAGACCTGCCAGGAGAGCTGCTTGCGCGACCAGCCCCTAACCCACTCCACTCGCAGTGGGAAGGGCTATAACCCCTCCCCGTTTAAAGCCCAGCGGTCCCCCAGCCTGCTCCGGGGACAACACCCCCCGCAGGGGTGGGGTGGGGTAGGGTAGGGTAGGGTAGGGTAGGGTAGGGAGGCTTTGGGCTGAGGAGCCTGGAGAACGGGTTTCCATTCCTAGCCCTGCCGTGTCCTCGCTCTGACCTGCGCCACAGCTCCCTCCACACTCGCTGCACGTTCCTCTCCTGCAACTGCTCGAGGCCAGGGCTGGCCTTTCCCGATGTGTTCCAGCTTGATGGCGGCGCAGCAACACGGCTGTCACGCAAGTTAGCGATCCCTATTGCAACATACCTGCTGGCAGTTAAAACGACACTCGCTTCGGCGCTGCCTGAGTATCACAGGCGGAGGAGAAATAGCAAGAGTTTTAAAATGAGCAAATAATTTATTAATTGGAGGACAGAGCGGTCACCCA
>NW_009195505.1:0-1261 GCF_000690835.1 Fulmarus glacialis | reverse complement strand
CGCTGCCCTGCTGACCGGGGACGCGGCCCTGAACTGGGAGTGGTGCAGGGGATAGGGGGGACCCTGTAAGAGCAGGGCACACACAGCCTCAGCCCTCTCCTAAGCCAGGCTGTTACGGTGTTTTGGCAGTTGCAAAAATGCAGACGGCGTGGAGTTCTACAATGAGATCAACCTGTATGCCAGGGTCAACTCCAAGGTGAGGCTTCCCCCCAGCAAACTGTTCTCCAACAGCCTGCATGAGGCTCAGAGTTAAACCCAGCCTGTACGGTCTTGAGCAGTGGCGCTTAGTGTTGAATCCTGCCTGTTTCCCAAGAGCCTGAGTGGGGTGAGCACAAGCCGGGGGGTCCTGACCCTGGGCCTGGCACTTGCAGTGCTGCATTGGGCCAGAAACAACTCGTCTCCGTGGTTGTGCATGTCCCACAGCCCGCACGTGGCTGAGCTTTAATCCTGTGCGTGTCTGCAGTGGATTGCAGAGAGAAGTCTGGCAGACACCAAGGTAAGGGACCCCCAATCTCTTGGCAGGACTCACGGGAGAAGCGCTCCGACCGCTCCATCACGTGCTTTATGAGGAAGTGGAAGGAGAAAGTGGCCTGGCCCCGCATCACCAAGGAGAACATCAAGGTGTGTATGGCGCCAGGCAGCCAGCACCAGCCTCAGCACGTGTGCTGTCCCCACACAGCACCTCGCGGCTCCTGGGGACCAACCTGCCCCCAGGACAAACACTGAGGGCCCCATGTGGGCACCCCAACACAGAGCTCCCAAAAAGCCTGACCTCATGGTCACTGCCAGTCCACAGACCTCTGCGCTCCAGGAAGGATGCGGCACCCCTTTCCCTCGACGCAGGCAGGGTCAGGACCAGCACCCACAGGCAAAGGGACACACTTCCCTTCCTGCCCTTCCCCAGCCCGGCCAGTTCCCTCACCTGTGCAGGAGCAGCCTGCACTCACACACAGAGCAGTCCCTGGGCTGCGAGGACCAGGCTGCCGGGTCCCCTCCATGCTGCTCCCTCCTCAGGGGACGCTCTCTCTGCCCGCAGCCGGCCTGGCTCTCTGTGGACTTTGACAACTGGCGAGACTGGGAAGGGGACGAGGAGGTGGAGAGGGCCATGGTGGAGCAGTATGCAGAGGTGAGCCGGGCCGCAGGCCACGGGGTCCCAGGGCATGTGTGGGCAGGTGCTCGGGATGGGGGAGAGCCAAGCATTCGGAGTTCCCACAGCCATTTGTTTCCCGTCCAGCTCCTGGAGAAGGTGACGGACAAAGGC
>NW_009195504.1:9377-14097 GCF_000690835.1 Fulmarus glacialis | reverse complement strand
CGATTCTCTCCCCACCCATTAGGGTGGGGAGCGAGCGAGTGGCTGTGTGGTGTTTAGCTGCCTGCCAGGTTAAACCGCAACAGAACTAAATAATTTCCTGTAGCAGAGTACAACCAAATACTTTAGTAATGCATAATAGAACAGATTAATGTATATGTGACAAGAGAGGCATTAATAACTTTGAAAACTAAATATTGTTTAATTTTTATAATATGAATTTCAGGTAAATGCAAAATCTATGGAACTTAGGTTTTCAGTCTAACAAGATTACTTCAGTATTCAAAAGTGGTTCTGGTATGTATTAAGGGTGCTTTTTCATTATGGCATTTTACAAATACTTAATAATATTTAAGCCTTTCTCCTAATCATGCTATACAGTTCCTTGGATTCTTATTAACTTTTTCCCTTTTAAATCATAATGATATAGGTAACATGGTTTGCCAACACATGCCACATATTCTGAACTTTTTTCTTTAAAGTAGTATCACTGGATACGTACTTTTCCAACACTCAGGAATTTCAGGTTACTTGACAGTACTTCATACAATGACATTTGGCATCATAATATTGAACTGGCAGCTGGGAATCTTCATTTTCCTACCTTCCCATAGGATCAAAACAGTTCACATTTTGCATTTTCAAGATTTGATGGTTCAGGTGCCAAATTTATGTAACTGTTTGCTCTATTTGTTTTAGCTGAATGCTCTGTTCCCCACCAAAGCACTTCGCTGCCATGACAAATATTTCCATTCTACTTGGTACATTCACCAATCAATTTAGTATATGTTTTTCATGGAGGGCAGCAGGGATTTAAGTCTGAAAATGTGGGACAATGCATGACTAGGTGATGAAAAAAGTTCCTTTCTTAATGTACATTTTTTAGAAATCCGGCTCTTTAACAGTATACTATCATGTTGCTTTTACGCAGTCTAGAAGAAACTACCAGAAGAGGTTGAAAAAACATTGACAAAGTTCAGTTTTCAATAGTTTTGTTTCAAACTGGAAAGGTGGTGCATTTCTGTCTCAGTTGGCCTATTCAGGGTAACAGCTTCTCTGAAGGTCTATTCCATATTTTCATTAATGATTTAAACAATGAAGTGAAGGGCCTAGCTATTCAGTTTACAAATGGCACAATATCTGTGGAGTTTTCAAGTATTCTGGAGATGAATGTATGTCAGAGAAAAGATCCCAAATCTGGTTAAATTTAATGATGACAAATACAAGTACCATGCTTGGGAAAGATGTTGTATAGGCAAATACAACAGGAGGAAGGGCAATGTAAGAAAGACTATGGAAAAGTATAGATGTACCATAATCTGAATTAAGGTTTATAAGATGTTGCCAAAAAAGGTAAATGCCATTCTGGGAATGGATCATGGAAAATTGACATGGATCCATCATCCAAAATTGGCAGCTCTGAGTGATATTTTTTCTTCCTTCCTAAGTCTTGGCAAGGCTTCAGCTAGGAGTTTAGGTTTGGGCACCATTCTCTAAGAGAAAACAAACTGAAAGGAGCAACAAAATGGTCAGAGATTTAAAAGCGTAGGAGAAAAGCTTCTGTCTTGGACTGAAAATTGGATTTGTATAGCCTAGAAAGGAAGACAGTGCAGAGGACATGGTAATGATATCTATGAAACTGTACAGGTATCATGAAAAGAATACATTTATCTTCCATCACTGTGAGATAAATTTGACTTAATTTAAAACCAAGATATTTAGTTTAGACATATTTTTTTCCTTGCTGTAATAATACGTAAACATTGGAAGAGGCTACTTAGGAAGGCCGTGAAAATTTTAAAAATAAGAATGTTTCAAGTTAGTCCTGCCTCAAAGCAGAGTAGATTGACCAAATGATTGACCCATTGAACTCTTTTTAATGAATTATAGGTAAACAATGCAATCAACATTAAAAAATAGCAAATTTATATTTGATCTGGATTTAAGTATGTGTAGAATTATTTTTTCCATAGGAAGAATTTTTTACTTGTTCCACTCCTTGAGAATGAATATAGGACAGAGAAATATTTGCCTTTCTCCAGTTCATACATTAAGTTTATTTGTTAAAGATAAGTTTCTCCGATTTTCTTGTTTTATTTTTTTGTCAGGAAAGATCTTCACATGATGGGAAGTTTTGTGGGTTTTTGTGGAACACATTAGTGTGCTGACTAATGGGACTGCTCTTTGAAACACTAGTATTCTCTCCCTTCGTTTTTCCTGACAGATGATACATTTTTCCTTAGCTCTTGGAACTAAAAGCTTTTCGTTTAATGATTAAAAGTGTACTTGCTTGGAATGGTATGAGCTTGCCATTCTGAGAACATGATGACAATAATATGATTGTGATGTAATTACAGCATGTACGGCTTTGGGAAGTGATCTCATTTTCAGAAACCCATAGCTCCTCATAACAGTTACCAGTATAGACTCTAAACTTGCCTTTACAGATGTGAGAAGGCTAAAGTTTGTCTGAGCCCTATGCAGATGCCAATAATCAGACTGTAGCCTTCTTTTAAGACATCTTGTTGCCCTCCTCAAAACACGAACTTGAGGATCCTGAATTGTTAAAGGTACTGACCACAAGACCTTATTTTCTAGATCGTTTTCCCTATATTGGTAGATGAATAAGATAAATAGGCAAGATAAAGCATTTCTGGTACATGAACATAGATAGCCTCTTCTAGCCTCCTCCCCCCCCCCCCCCCCCCCGCCCCCGGAATAGATGCCACTTACCCTATGGAGGGGGAAAAATGCAAGAACGGGATAACTTTTGAACCTTGGTCCACATTATTGAAGACCACCCTGTTATTAATGCATCTGTAAAGGGGTCATTTCAAGATGAGCAGTGATAGTGCTCACCATATCATTCTTCTGCTTGCTGTTTGCTGTAATAAGCTCTGTGTCTTATTCAGCCTAAAAGTCTACAGCCAGGAAGACCACTGACTTAGTTTCAGTAGTGGAGACAGGGAAGAAGAAGAAACAGCACTTCTGAGCATGTAGTGCCTTATAAACAAATCATGGTTCATATGGCTACTAACCTTTTACATGAGTAATAGGTGGTATGGCATAGAAAAGCAAAATATGACACCAGTACTGTTTAGAACAACAAAGTGAGGCATGCAAGGGCATGACCTTGTGTTGAGTAACCTGCTCTTTATGCAAGCAATTTTCGTTAATCTAGTGAATAGAGGGAATGATTTCTGTAAATATTCATTTAATTCCTTTAATGAATTCACTTCAGCATTGTATTTCTTAGTTGTTTTTGTCTATGAATATTCTAGTGAACTAGAATTAGAGTGTAGGATTGTACTTTTTTGGTTAGTTAGCTATTTTTAAGAAGTAATTCATTTAAAGGAAATGCTAGAGAATGTTTAAGGGAGATGACTCTTGTACCTGTAAACAAAACTAGTCATGGCAATTCAAATACATTGCAATTGGAAACTTCATCAGCTGCAGGTAAATGGAAAACAAACAAAAAAATGTCCTAGGAACCAGATCTCCCCTTTTAAAGTGTGTAAGGATACTAATGCCATTCTGTAGTACCATCTCTCCTCCTTTGAACTATTATCTGGAATTAAGCTGAAGCAGCTCCAGAGATTTTATTTCTCTGATCCCCACTCAAAGTCTTGTACTTATAATTTCCTTGGAGGGAGAGGGAAGATAATATTTTTTTCTCGTGTTTCTATTCTCTTACCATATTCATTCATTTTACTCAAAGAATTTGCAATTGTTCCGACTTCATGCTGCTCCAAGTGGGTAACAACCCTCTGACGAGTGCATGTGAAGAGTCAGAATCTGTGGGTCTCCTTTCCATTTACACAGTCTCCTTAGAAGTCCCATCCTAAAATCATGTATGCCACTTCACCAAGTTGGTGAAAATGAATTTGCTCTGTGATTTTTACAACATAAAGATTAAAGAAATGAAGCTAACTCTGGTCATCCTGCATCTCTCATATCTGGGCCACCAACAGTTAAGATGAAAATAAATGAACAATTAGTTCTTTAAAAATGTAGTCACTACACAAAATCTTTTTTTGTTTGTTTGTTTGTTTTTCTTTTTTTTAGCTGTGTTGCGATCCTTTTTTACTGCTGCCTTCAAATGGACTCCGATGAATTATATAATTAGTTGTGCACTAGACCAATTTGAAACTTTGGCTTCCTTTACTTTCAGGTACTTCTGATAATTTTACTTTATATCTTATTGCATGTGGCACTCCTACATACTATAATAGAATGCTCCAGGAAGAGTTTTCCTAATAGTAGGTTGTAAATTTAAAATTTTTTCCAACTATAAAAAGTCTGCATTGCTTTTGTAGAAGTAGGTCATGGGTAAATCTAAGTCTACCCTTCATGCTACTCCTCCTTTTGCTTGTAGAAGATATGATCAGTTACCTACAGAGCTCAAATTATCTATAAGATAGTAGAGAAAAGAGGAAGGAAAGCAAAAGAATAAAGTGGGGAAAAAAAAATCATAAGACAGAGAAGCAGCAGAGAGGTAGAACATGAGCTTACAATTTCTGATACATCTCTGAAGAGTATCAGTCTTCTCAGGCATCACTCTCACCATTTCCTGTTAATGCCTCTGCCTGTTCCCCCATTCTTTGGGAGACATTTTCACTTTTGTGGTGAAGGGAAGAAGCAATCTCTTCCCTGTTCAGAGTGATAGGTTGTGTTTATGACATCCATCTGAAGGCCACTTTCATATTGCTCCACAATAAGGAAA
>NW_009195504.1:0-9367 GCF_000690835.1 Fulmarus glacialis | reverse complement strand
AAGAGAAAATGAGTGATAAAAAAACGATGAGTCAAGCTGAATGGGGGAATATCCTTTTCAGAGGTAGACAAGAAATTGATTGTATGTGGTAAGGATGAGATATCAGTGCATCTAAGAGAAAGCTGGAAAAATGATAGCATTTGAGAACATAGTGATTGGAACAATGGAACGAAGAAATAATGAAGTAATAGGATGAGATCAAGAAGTGGAACTATGAGACTTTATTACTGCTTGACTGAATTGGGAGAAAAGATCTTTAGTCTGGAAATTGCCAGGAATGTGTTGAAACAGCAACAACAAAATTACTAGGAGACTGTTAAACAAAACCCAAAATATAAGAAAGGATATCTTTGGATCCAGTCACCTCCCTGCCCCACTAACAGATGAACTGTTGTTGCCCTCCAAGTCTGATTTTCAGATAGTGCAGAAAACAGTTTTTGACTCCTTATAAGAAAAATGGTGAAATCCTGGGTCCACTGAAATTTAAAGGGAAGTCTGTCATATAAGTACAACCGAGGGGTATGAGTTCACCCAGTGTATTGGATATTTGCCTTTATACTTTGCTGTATTTCAAAGTTTATCTCCTGTGCCTCTTCTATTAAGAGAAATTTCTTGGACAATTACTTAAGCAGTACATATTTTTATTCTTCAGAGTATCCACTATATACCAGATATGGCCTTGAGTTAATAAGGATTAATAAGGTTAATAAGTTAAGGTTAATAAGTTTTAAGAGGCAGGGGAAACAGTGAGAATACAAGTAAAAAAAGATGGAGAAAGGGTAACACCAGACGGAGGAGCATGTTGCCTGTGTATTAAAATAAAAGAATACATATAGTTTAATGTAACATGGCAAACTTTGTCTGCATTTTTGGGAAGGGAAAGGAAGATAGGTCAACTAAAGAAAAAAGTGTTTCTCTTTCAATTACACTAAGATACCAACTATACAGAGGAACAAAGAATATTAATGTAGCCCACTGAGATCAAGCAAACTCTACATCGGCATTACTTGACATACCTAAATAAAAATGACTTTGTTTCTCATGCTGGAAATAAGTTAAAATCCATGAAGTACAAAAAAGTGGAATCTTGCTGTGAGATAGATGTATGTATTTCTTTCTAGAGAATTTAAATATCAGGTTAATTAATATGAAACCACAGATCTAATGGGAAGTGCCTGCAATAAATTTTCAGTTAAAGTTGGCTATCTCAAGATCTCATAAAACTAGTCATAGATTCTTATTCACAAATATTGCCGTAAATTTGGATTCTGTCAATCTTATTCATAAAGTCAATCCTGTAATTTTATAGAATTGTATGAAACTTTTAACAAGATAAGCACAATTCAAGCTCAGTGAGAATGGCAAATTGATTCCTTAATATGAGAAATCGACCTTAGTGACATTTTTTGGTATAATGTAGTGCTGGATCACAGTTAATTATGACAACTAAATGCTTGCTTTCTTTCAAAGGCTGCATATAGAGTGTTTTATAGTTGGTCTGACCCCAGAAATAGTACAGGGATGGAACTGTGTGCATAGCTGACACACATCTCACAGCTCACCTTGCTCACCTTGCTCACTTTTAGAAGCCACGTACATGATGCTTTATATCAGTATGATGATACCTGTATTGTGGAGCATTTGAACTGATTGATTTTTTATTATGGCAGAGGCAAAGCACCCTCTTGCCAGATTCCATTTCCTTGCTTTCTTCTCCAAGGGTGTATAAGATACACAGTATCTGTGCACACTTTCACCACCGGGTTAATGTTGTGCACATCCCTCATCCCCAGACATTAACTCCCAGGTAGGCACCAAATAGTCCGAGGATTATTTGTATCCCTAATTTTAGATTTCAGCTGTGGAAGCCTCTTCTTTCATAGTCTTTTTGACTTTACTTGGGGATCCCAATGTATTTTTTGCCTAAATCAACAGTTGCTGTGAGAATATAGTTGGCAAATTATGCAATCTGAAAACAAATTTTAAACTGTAGGTACAACATAACAGTTAAATGCCATTGTTAAAAATTGTTTAAAATCTCTGAAATGTGTTTATAATTGAAAGGTGATTTTTATGAATGTATTAGGCTTGTGTATGTGTGGTGGTGCATTCCCTCCCCACCTCTTGGGCTGTTCCACGATCTCAGAAACTCCTGTTAAACCTTGACCTTGGTGTAATGAGTCAGGTGATGAAGCGTCCCTTGACCGTATCAGGAACTCTTGCATAGCTGAGGTGGGGAAACGGTACTGACTGTACCAGGAACTCCTGCTGCCTGGCCCAAGTAGGGGATGAGAGTGGGGATAATTCATCATCCCCTGACATCCTTATCTGAGTCGTAATTTGAGTGGGATGGTACCATTGTTACTGAAACATTGAGAATTTTCACAGATGACTAAAGCCAATCATCTTGCGGCCCTATAAACAGAGGTCCTAACTGAGGCCCTTCGAGCTCTCCTGGACAGCAGCGGGTTGTGCCCAGTATCTCCCTCTGAGTGGGATGCCTCTCAGAGCTCATGAAATCTCAAGTTTGTGATATTCGGAGGACTGTCGCCGACTGACGACGGGACATGGGCTGAAACACTCCTCAAGGCTCAACCCCTTGCCAGTTGAGAAGTGCCAAGACAGTTGATGCAAATATTTTACTGGACTCGAGGGGAATTTTTAACAGGTATACCTTTTGTACATTTATGTATATTTCTGTCTCTGTGTGTGTGAACTGATTTAGATAACGGATAGTAAGCATAATCTGTAATTAAGTCACTGTCGTGATTGTAGTAGACTCTACCAATTTACTTTGTAAATGTTAAATTAGTCGGTGATTAATTGCTACTAAAATCTTGTGATCTATCTTAAAACTGTGAATGAACCTCAGACTGCTGCTAGACACTACAATCCCTTAGACATCAACCGTTGACCAAGTCTGGGACTAAGAGTGGATCCAGCTGCACCTAGACTCCATCAGGAGTTTAGAAAGCAAGGGAGTCTTCTCTGAACCTCGTGACTCAACAGGAGGGTGTTCCTTACCCTTTTTCGTCCTCGGTCTCTGTCATTCCAACTCAATTCTAACATGATTTTCCTTTGTATGCTTCATCCATGTAGTAAGTGATAGAGTGAACCTTGCCATCGAACTCTGTTAAGTCACGCTTTTATAAATTTCTATTAAAATCACTTTCTGCTAATACCTTTGACGGTGATTCTTTAAGCGGCCTCTAAACCACTCATTTGCGACAGTATGACAGAAGCAGAATAATACCAGATTAGAAAATATTCAGAATAATGCAAGAAATACATTTTAGAAAATTTTATCTCTAATTCTTTATGAGTGATGTGTAGAACTCCAGTCTTCCCTTAAAACTCAGAAACATTAACCATGATTCATAAAATTCAAGCAAATATAAATTTGTGCCTAATTTACTGATATTGGATGTAAATTTATTAGGGAAAAATTCTCATTTATTCACCTGTTTGCTAGGGAGCAGCAAGAGCCCGACTGATCCATTGAAGAGGATGAGCCAAGAGCTGAGAGCAGGTATGGCACGGGCAGGGCAGTGCCCTCTCTGACGAAGGCACAGCCCTGCTGCATGAGGGCAGGGTGGGGAAAGGGATAGCATCCATCAAAAGTCCCAAATAAGGTGAGCTAATGAGTCAAGTCTGGGGTGAGCCCAGGGATCCCCTTAGGAGTAACAGGAGACAGGGCTGGAAACAAGGGTACTGCAGCATAGGTGCAAGGTCTATCCAGGAACCCCGCAAACCAGGACAGCAGGAGATAGGTCTGGGCTCAGGGACACCTATAGCATAACTCAGGGCAGGTCTGGGTGTCCAGGCATGAGCTTGAATGAAATCCTTGTGCCCATGGGCAGAGCAGGTGGGTGAAGATCCAGGTGAGGCTGCTTAGGGTAGGTAAAGCTTATTAATGCACTCAGGGCTCTGACAGTGTAAATCCAAAGTAATCCCATTCACTTCAAAGCATAGGCAATGGAATTTACAGTAATCAGTCTCCTTCAGTCAAGCTTTCAAGCCCACTATGTACTAAGAAATGGCTTAGAAAAATAATGAGTCATTTAATAAATATTTATGTTGGTCCTTATTGTGTGAAGTAAGTCTTATTGATGGACTCCGAATATTAAAACAACACCCACTGGATATTTAAAACAGATTAAATGACCAAATTATGTTAATATTAGAATAGCTGCAACATGTAAATTTGTGATATTTGTGAAGTCATATTTTACTCCCATTAATCCATATTTCATAAAAATTCAGACACATCTTATCCCAAAGAGACTTTCATTGATTCCTGTTCAAAATTAAAATATATAAAATAGAATTCATTTTAGGTATAAAGGCCACATTTACACACATTCGAAGGTGTCTAACTATGCAGATTGATGCTCGGTGCAATTTACAATGGCAAGTGAGGTTCATTAAACAATGCTTTTAGAAGTCAATGAGTTAAGTACTTACTCTAGTGGGTTCTTTTTAAAATCTTTCTACATTTTACTCCTTAACTATATTTATTAGATCAGTCCCTTCAATTCTAATCTGTATAATGTCATTCAAAACCTGTTATATTCTGTACGTGCCCTGATAATTCTGTAACACACTTCTGACAATATTTTCTTTTTTGCCTTTCAGTGCTTACCCTTCCTTTTTCTTTGACAGAACATCATCCAAGATTTGCCCTCTGTCCCCAACACAGAAGCCGTGCGAGTTTGACATGCTGACTAATTTCAGAAATTTAACCAAGCATTCAAGCTAAATAAGACATGAATAATGGCTGAGAGTGATGGAGACTGATTAATACACATACTGCAGCGCTGAAATGACAATCACCCACTCAGTCTGATTATATGGTTTGGGCCTTAGGTAGTCATGTTATACTTGCTTGGTTGGTGCCACTGCTAGGTAGATTTTGAACTTTCGTTGCAACAGACTTTACTCATTGTTTAATGTAATACAAGAAGTTTTCTGTCTTCCGATATAATTTACGTTTTATAATCCCACACACATACCTTGCAAAAAGTCACTCATGGGATATTTTTCAATCAAGGATATTTTCTGGTTCAGACTCACTTTTCTATTTTACAGAGCATATGTTTTTCAAAACGTTTTCAGGATAATTTATACAATTGCAAATAAATAAGTCCACTAGAGGGCAATAACATTGCTAATCTAACTGAAAAAACAACATTCCAGTTGATTAAAATATTTAAGTGAATAAGGAAAGGCACGGGAAATCATGTAAGTGACGGTATTTGTAGTGACTCCAGACTGGGAACACTACTTGTCCTGCTTCTTCAGTTCTCCTGTTCCAGACATACAAACACCCAGGGTAGACATCTTCAGATGTGCTGACCCTGTATTCCATGAGGGGAAAAAGGAGTGTCAGAAGGACAATTTTGTAAGTAAAGGACTTCAGGAACCCTATTTTCCCAGTGTAATTTAACCTGAGATGTAGCCCTTCGGTCTTTAGCCTGAACAGTAATCACAAGTTCTGCTACTTAAAATGTCCTTTACTTATATAAAGAGGATGGGAAAGTAAAATAGTTGTCAAACCATCACCAGTTTCAGCCTTATTTAGAAAATCCTTTCCTGACCTGCAAAGTACCAATCAGAAAGACTTACCAGTGTCTTTAAAAAGATATCCTTTAGGGGTATATACCAACCCTTACAGTATGAGAAAAAGTGAGTAAAGAATGGTAGAAGAGATAGAAAAGTAGTTAGTCACTTTCTAAAATGTTTTGACTGGAAGGAATGGCAGAAAGAATATTCATGAAGGGCAGAGGCTGAGACCATATTACCCAATGTCCGCCCATCTTCTCCACTCCATTCCTCAGAGCTTTGCATCTATCATGTATTTTTCATATCCAATGAAATGAGTAGTAATTTCTACAGTAAGTGAAAGCATCATTATAACTCATTTATGAATGAAATATCTGAAATCTGTTTTGCTTTACCTTTCTGATGCAAACCTGGGTAATACAGAAAGTACATGAAAATTATGAATACAGTGCAATTTCAGATTTGTACTGGATAAATTATAATGAGGGATTCAGACATATTACAGGTATATTTATAACAGTCTGCTCATTTGTCTTGCTATATAAATCTAATGCAAAACTGTCCATATTGATATTATGAAAGTTTTGCTGGAATCACATATACACGTAAATCATGTGCAAAATGCAATAAAACACATTGATCTCATCAGCAAACTATATTTATATAATGAATTCATATATCGATTATGTAAACAAGATAGGGTAAAAAGATGGAAAAAACATCAGTAAATTAACTTTTGACTGTGTAAATTAAGCATAAAAATAAATTAGTAATGTGTGAATAATTTGCAATACGTTTATTTACAGGGTCAATATCTTTTCCTTTTTTTTAGAATATTCATAAACATAGAATTTGAACACATTTAAAACAGTGTTGAAGCAAAGTTAGGCTCCTATATTGTCATTCTCACTGTTGCTTAGCTGAACTTCGTGAAGGTGCAGTTCTAATAAAGCTCAGCGTAACAGAGATTAAAACTGAGTGAAAAATAGGTATTATTGGTTTCCAGTGAACATTTATTAAGAGAATACATTTTTAACAAAGCAAGTACTGAATGAATTAAGAAGACCTAGAAACTGTATGATGATAGCCAATAGTCACTGGAGTGCAATGGCTAACAATAGTTTTTAAACAGTCTATTGGTGTTCTTCACCTAAACCTTTCTACTTTGCTTCTTATTACCACAAAACACGCTTCTGTGCTTTAGCATATACATGTAGCATATGGCCCTCTATCTTCATGCCAAAAAATCATTCTTTTCTTTAGGTTTTGTCACCGTAATAAGTGATACTTTACCTGGTCTCTTTACAACTAGGGAAGAGAAGCAGCAACTGAGGTCTTTGCAAACAATCCCAATGCTCATCAAGAGTTAGTGAACTTCAGAGAGCTTTTTTGTTCTCTGCATGATTGTTGTCTGTTGTCTACAAAAAGTAAAACCTTAAAAAAGAAATCTTGAAAATAAATCATCTTCATGTCTTCATGAGTACTTAGAAGACCCTCCAGACTCAGGAACTCTGACAACTCTGTTGTGGATTTAATTCCAAATAGAGCCTTCCATAACAAAATATTGCTAGTGTGTTTGAAAAGAGTTGAACCATATTTAACAGAGAAAACCAGAAATAAATCTGGATAGTTTATAAAGGTTATACATAATTTTGTTTAAGTGCTATTCTGTTTGTATTATGACAAAATTATCCTCTCCATAGTGTGCTTTGCTCCAAGGAAAAATAGC
This sequence comes from Fulmarus glacialis, assembly GCF_000690835.1. Taxonomy (NCBI): domain Eukaryota; kingdom Metazoa; phylum Chordata; class Aves; order Procellariiformes; family Procellariidae; genus Fulmarus; species Fulmarus glacialis. Next base: position 2,076 of record NW_009195504.1, on the reverse strand, counting down.
TATTACATGTGAATCCTGGGAACAGCAGCTGAGGAAAGTTGAAGAAACATTTCTTAGTAGTTGTGGCATTAGGCAGGTCTCTCAGAGGTCTAGGCCTTTCAGGCAGAGGAAATGTGGGTAGGAAATAAGTATGAAGAAAATGAGACAATATTAACAAAAAGGCACGTTAGAATATTCTGAAAAAAATAATAACATGCAATTATTAGGAAACAACAAATTCAGCTAATCTATGTTCAGTTATAAATCTAAGTTTGCAGATTTATTTGAGCAATTAAAGTAAAAATAAAGGTCTCTCTTTAAATGTCATCCCCATATTAACAAAGTTTTAATGATATCTCTGGTTACTATATACCAGTACACTTACGTGCAAGGTCCGAAATGGATTAAGGAAATAATAAACATACATATAAAATTATAGGCAAATCAGTTTAAATGGAAATATGTTCCAGATGCCAAAGGAGATGCTGGTAAAATGCCTGGAATGTGACGTCAAAGATGATGAGTAAATAGGGTTAGTAGTAGCATTGAATTAATCCTGAAGATAAAGTAGCATTGATATGTGCTCCAGGAGGAATTCACACAGGAAACTGTAAACTAGAAAGTTGTAACTCTTGCACTAGATGGATGGGGGAATATATTCTTCTTCAGCTTTCTCTCTGGCACAGCATGAGTGCCCTGTCATGCCAGGGCTGCTGAATTCCTTGTGCCTTGTGATAGGTACCTGGAAGCAAGGGAAATGGAATATGAAACCATCTTTTCCTTTTGCCTGGGTAAATGTTTAGTCCATAACCTGTCTCTTTTTTCCCCAAATGTACAGTTTGGGGAATACAGTTTTCGCAAAATATACTGTCCTGGTCCTGCAAGATCATGATATCTCTATCAGTTCTGATTTATACTACTCCTCTAGGTAGTATGTATGCAAGAAAAAATCAACACATCTAAATATTAAAGCTTGGGCTAGAAAGCCTAGAAGGTTTTTATCTCCAGAATGTTCAAGTTTTGATGCAATAATCTTGCAAGAAAGCCATCTGCTCTACCTAGTGCATTGAACATTGTTGTCAGGGCCTCGAGGACTGCCCCTGCCAAGTCCCTCTGAGACTCCCCCTCCCTGCCCACGGCCCAGGACCCCATGTCAGCCCCCCAGGGCTTTCAGCTCCCTGCCCCAGCGGCGCGGCAGCAGGGCCAGTCTCCAGCTCCCCACAGCCCTGCCCTGCCATGGGGCCTGCCAAGTCGGGCCCACCCACGGGCCCACACCCCGGCCTGTTCCTATCCCCATCCCCATCCCCATCCCCATCCCCAGGGAGGTGCCCGATGCCCCAGACTGTGTTACCCTCGGTGACCCTCACTGGACATGAACCTGACCTGTCCACCTGTCTTGACCTCAGACCTACCTGACCAACATGACCTTGCCTGGTCATCCAAACTCTTGGGTGAACCTGTCTGTCATCTTCAGCCCTGTCCTGCCGCCTTGCTGGGATGGTGGGATGGGCTTCTCAGCCCCCCATCCTGAGGAAGCAGCTAGTCTGAGCAAGCATCCAGTAAGAATGATTGCAAAGCATTAAGAAACAATACAGATTTGAATTGATAATCTTGAAATTATAAATTCCACATACTATCACATGTTGTTCTTTTAAACTGGTAGGTATGTGTTAAAACATTATGTCCAGTGCATATGCTGTAGATCCAGGTACAACAAAGTTAAAATAAACCCCATACTTTATTACAATCAAAGCTTTTTCTGTTAACGTGTCTTCACAAGTTCAGAAATACCTTCATTATAAGAATATTATTAGATGTTATGCGAAGTCTTATCTCCCAAGAGCTACATGATCCTGACAGTAAAACTACAAATTAACTCCTAAAGATTTTTGCTAGGAAAGTGTCATACCAACAGCAAAATACTCACTCTTATGCAAGTATAAGCCTTTTCTATGTACACCTCAGTAATTGGGTGAACTTTCAATAAATTAATAGCCTCTATTCTTTGCATATGGAAACTTTAAAAATTAATCTTTCAACAGCTTAGGAGTTATGTTTTTTGCACCATGTTTTGAAAGCGACCTTAAGTACTTAAGC
>NW_009195503.1:0-17952 GCF_000690835.1 Fulmarus glacialis | reverse complement strand
TATATATAAATGTGTATATATGTACATAATAAATTATATATACAATTATACGTAAAACTGCAGTGACTGCTAAGGGACCTTAAATAAAGCAAATAAGGCAAAAGAGCGGCCAGTGTTGCAAGGGAATGTCTCATATTTGGAGAAATGGGCTGAGCTCCCAGGTGAGGGGAGCAGCCAGGGCTGTAGCAGTCTGGTTCAGAGGGGATGACCAAAGGAAATCCTGAGCAATTCCGACCACCTTTTAGGCTAGGCTCCTCTAATGATGGCCCCGCTCCTCTGCAATCGCTTGAGAAGGAAGAGAAGAGGAAAAGAGCTGAAGCACAGGGAGAAGCAAGCCCTGTTCAAAGACACATCTGCTCTCCCCGGTGCGGTGGGGCAGTGCGTCCCGGGGGGCCACGCACACCCTTTCCAGGGCTGCTTTAGAAACAGCCACGCCGTTAGAGCTATTTACTGTAGCTGCTTCTTTTGCCCTTTGCATTACTGTCTCTGAATTTTGCCGCCGGAAAGAGCTGGCTGTTGCATTCAAAATAGTAATTTTTTTTATAGCGCCAGCCCTACTTTACATTATGCTTCCTGGATCTTTCTGAAGCCTAAATGTTAGAATATCCTAATCTTGTTCTACATTTTAAAGCTGAAAGATAAACCTGTTGTTTAATGAAATCCACAACACTACAGGAATAGTAACCATTGTGTTTCTTCATTTCAAAGAACGGCTGAAATCTAACATCTGGTGTAACTGTACAAACCTGACCTTATGTCACAGTAAGTATTGTATTGTTGATGATGGATACGCTTTTTTCATTACCATGCTGTCTCCATTCTTTCAGCATCCATGCTGTGAGTCCCCAGTTATAGCCAGGACTATTGATAAATACTGATTTTTAAAATATAATTCCTTTTTTTTAACACTTTTAAGCATGTATTGTAAGATTTTTTTTTTTTTTAAATGGCTCTCCTAGTTTGTTGTCAACAATATGCTATTATATGAGCAAACTCTTCTGCATCATAGCTCTAACACACAATGATCAAGGATTATGCGTCTGAAGATGCAGCTATGATCCTAAAAGAACAGTGTCACAGAAAGGTGATCCTCTACATCTAATGCCTTCCCCTGTATTTTCCTCTTTGGATTCTCATTTTCTTAAAGCCCTTGTAGGACTAGGGTTTAAGGTTTAAATTGTGAAGCAGATGTGGACACCTGTGAAAGCATATCTTTGCACTTTGCACATCATCGTTTCAAGATTTGTGCCCCTGTGCAGGAAATGAGGCCCTGCACCGTCCTGTGTGGTTGATGTCCATTATTTCTAAGGCCTGGGGTAATACCGACTAGATCGGCGACGGAAGCAGCTCGCAGTACCGTAACCAGGGCTCCCAGCAAGCCCGGTGACGTACCAGTCAAGATATTGCCCTGGTAGCTGGAAGTTCTGTTCAAATCTTAACTACATAAAAGCCACCAGAAGCTCCGCCACAGAACTGGGAGGGAGGGGGCAGATTTTAATGATGGTTTCTATTTGTTTGCTTTGCTAAGCGTATCTGTCCTTGGAACCTTTCTTTCTCCCCATTTCTTTGCAGCTCTCCAAGAGCTGAACAAGACTCTTAGCACCGTAGCTTTTATTTTTTCCCCTAAAGCTATGAAAACTCAAATTTATTTTCCAGTCCTTTGGGCACCATGAGCCCAGGCTCATTCAGACTTGACTCTCTGGGGCAGAGATGCTGACTGGGATTGCCGGACACACCAACAGCGAAGGGGAAATGTTTTCTCTCCTAATCCATACGCAAGGCTGTAATGCACATACTGCGTTCTCCCTAGGTGCTAAAATTGCTTCATGATGTTACTGCATCATGAAGCAGAGGTAAAGCAGAATATCCTTGGCTCACCGTGCTGCCTATGGAGACATGCAGAATGAAGTTTTGACTCCCTGAAGTCCCTACGGTTCCGCTAACCCAGCACTAACCAGCATGGAAAACGTCTGAAGGCACAGCATTTACACTTTTAAGAAACATCTATTCATTTTGGTTCTGCCAAAGCTAAATACGTTTATAGATTTGTTCGTAATTCTTTTTAGAGTAGAATTCTGTTTGTTTGACAGTATCTGAAAAATGAAATACCTGGGGCAACATCGCTGAGTGCAGCTGGTACGCTGCAAACATGGGGAAATACTTGCTGTAATTGTGAGGGGTTTGTTTAATACCTCTTAGCACAGAGTTAACTCATTCAGCCAGGACAGCCGGTTTGACGGGCTGATGGGCTGCCCACCCTGTCCTGGCCGTGCAGCCAGGCCTGCGCTTCCCAAGGGCTGAGAGCAGTGTCAACCTTTGGCTTTTCTCTGCCCGTTCAGTTTGCCAATACTGGCACATACACTCCCTCCCTTGGAGGTACTACTCAACAACAGTCTTCTCCCTTACTCCAGATATTCACACTTTGCAGTTAAGCAGTGTTTTTTCATCCAGTGACCTCAAAGTACTTTTTGCAAACATTTAATTAAACCTCTCTGCCTCCATGTGCAATAGGTACTGGTCCCTTTGGCCAGAGGAGCAAACAAAGGCATAAGGAAGCACCAGCAATCTATAACTTAAGCTCTTTTAAAGGATTTTCAAACAGGCAGTGGAACCAGAGGCGTCCGAAGTCAGCAATGAAAACACAGGGGTGGGTCAGCCTGGAGGGCAGAGATCCACAGCACCTTCTCCCGCGGCCCCAGACGCAGGACGACAGGCGAAACTCTGGGCGCAGCCGCGGGTGGGAGCCAGCAGCATCCCGGGACGGCAGAGGGCTGGCGCTGGGTTTCTGCACCGTAAGGATGCAGAAGGCTCCGGACCCGCCAAGCTGTGAACTGAAATGCATTGGCAGGACAGTTAACAAACCCCCTATGTTCTTCCCACCCATTCTGCACTTTCCATGACCTCTTCCTTTCATCGGTAAAAATAAATTGAATTCAGCACCTTTAAAGACCCTGTCTGGATCCATAACATTCATAACCATGCTGTAACCATGAATGAAAAGCTAAGCGAGAGTATGGTTTGTATCCAAGGGCTCTTTTGCATTTTATATGTTTACATATACCAGCCAATGGTCAGCAAATAAGCGCCATGGCTTGTAATGAAATGTTCGAACCATCTGGTTTAATCTGCAATTTAATTTCACTGTAAAATATTAAAGTTGTTCCGATGGTTGGGTTGGTACGGCTGCTTTATATGAAAAGGATTGAGTATCCCAGAGCAATTATACTGCACCAAGCACATGCTATGGGTATTATATTCTGTATTGTTATTTTGTTCCATTAAAAACATTTAAAAGCCTTCTTAATACAGCATGACAGAGTTTTAGGTCTCTTTTTTTTGTTAGAAGCAGGTAGCAGATGCTGAGGACAAACATTAAGGATCTTTTTGAAAACAGCATGAATTTTTCAAAGTGCTAAAAATAAATAAAGTTTAAAAAAGCTAGCATGCAACCAAACAAAGAGGGACTGAGGAAGAGGAGAAGATTTCCAAGTCACGTGGAGGAAAGTGCCCCAAGTTGGTGGTCAGCACGTGGCAGTGCCCATGTGACAGCAGCTGGTTATTCCCCGGGCGATGTATTAGAGTTTGCAGTGTCAGGAGGTAGCTGGGAGCGTGGTGCCGGCGCTGCCTTTCCTGCCACGCTGTGGTTTATCAGGGTGATGGAGAGGCACTTCGCCCTAGTGTCGTCTCCCGCGATGCATTACGTTACGTTAACAAAACAATCATTCTTTACATTAGTAAAATAATAAAGTAAAACTAAGCTGTGTGAAATTATTTTACATCACTTCTGACACTGACTTCTTGTCTTTACCAGCAGCTGCATTATGGCACAGGATTAAAATATCTGCTCTTGTTTACGGCAGTGCTAAATTTAGGCGGCTGATCCCTCCTTTCTGTGCTCCCACATCACGTCCGCACTTGATCTCTTCAGTCACTAAAGACACAATGGCTGGAAAAGGAAGAAAGCCCCTCACAAACAACAATTTCAAATTATTTCCACTTTTTTTTTGACAAGTGGGCAGAGTCAGTGCAGTGTGCTGCTGGGTAACCACCTTTCTTATTTTCATATGGCTTGAACACTTACGTTCGCGTTTGCCTTGCGACACCGTGATGCCTTGAGATAGTTCTCACTTTAACAAAGCAATTCATAAACTCTTGCCTTTTTCTAGGTCCACCAGCCCAGCTGGCCTGTGGGTTGGCTTGAAAGGACAGCCAGAGGTTGCTCTTCCAGCAGGCACACGTTTTCCCCCTGCCCCAAATTTCACATGTGACCTCGACCAAGTCCCATCACTCTCAATGAGCAGCACGCCATGCCATGGTCCCACTCTGCCTTGCTTCTGGGCTGTTCGTCTGCTCCCGTGACGGCTGGGATGGATATAAGGCTATAATGAAGAGCTTGTGTTGGTACCATTGGCGTACCCAAAATACAGAGCCTTCCTCCACGTGCTGTGACTCATGTGTCTGTTAGGGATCTGGCGAGAGGGACACGCACATATTTCCCCTGGCAGAAACTCCCTGTCTCGGAGGCAGGAAGCATTGCAGCCCCATGAACCCGCTGCTTTAGCTAATCTAAAGCCCCGTAGGGAGTCGGGGCTAATTAACTCAGCGCTGTGGCATCCTGACATAACTATATGGCTTCTGGGACCCAAGCTAGTATTTCTACCCAGCAGTCTACTGCGCTACGTGATATATCTGCTTGGCCAACGCTTGCTTAGGGGTCCCCAGCACAGGACAGGGAGAGGCAGGGACTGCGTGCACTGGCTGCCCCCCGCCCCCGGACTCTGCAGCAGTCGTTTTCCATCGTACCCATGGCCACGTGCCGCTCGGTGTTATTTGGAGGGGTATATGCTACTTGCAATGCATTTTGCTGAACATAAGCTGGAAATTACTGATTTTTACCTTACACAGCTAGTATAAAAGCACTAATGTCCTAATGAAGAGTCTCACTTAGCTAAATGCTTCATACAGCTGAGTAAAACAAAGAATTTTACTAGAGCTTAACCCAGTCGTTAATAAGCTTTTTAACCCTGACCTTTCAAATCAATGATCTACCACTGGTTTTACCTTTCAAGAAGGAATTCCATTTTCAAGTGATAAAACATATTTTGCACTCCTTACAATCTAATGATTATTCTCAGCATTACTGGATATATGAGGCCATCAAACCATTAGAAGGTATAAAATGTATTAATGTACAGCATTCACGGCTACATTTGCTTTAGAGTCAATAAAAGGGAAACAATTTATAAAGGGCATTTATGCTCATTACAGAATATCGATAGATTGTTTCTCCCATCTTTTCTGAAGTATGAAGGACTCCCTTTCGTGATGGATAGGAAAGGATTTGCATAAGCTCTTTGCTTACGCCCTGAACTTCTCCAGCACGGAGCTGTGTACAGGGGTTTGTGGTCAGGCTTTGGGCTGGGATGCGTGCAGGGTGGGACCACATCTGCTACCCACAAATTCTTCCTTCCCGGGGGACCAAGCATCTCAATTTGGGAGTTATTCACAGCAACATGTGAAGGCTCTGTAGACAACTATGGCGCTTTCAGCACCAGACATTAATTATCACAAGGCTGTGGGCAAATCGGATTGGGGTTGGAAAAGAAGAAGGGAATTTATTTATGAGGAAGGTCAGGGCTGGAGTACGCAGTAGGAGGATGAGAGAGGCTGCTTGACACATACGGGGGAAAAAACAGAAAGGAATCATGTGTGGGGTAGAAGAGGATATAGGAACACTGATACTATAGCTAGAGGCAGAAATTTCATAGTTTGTCCTAGTGAATAACCCAGTTAACTGCAGAAATAAAATCTATGAAGAGCCGAGTGATTAAGGTACTGGCCTGAGTCTCAGCAGACCTGGATTCGGTTCCTGGCTGTTTTCAGATTTCTGTCTGACTTTTGGCAAGCCTCTTCAACTCTCTGCGCCTTGGTTTCCCATCTGTTAAAGAGGAATAATAATATTTCCTTTCTCTCCTGCCTATTCCAGCTGCAAGGTCTTCTGGGCAGGCACCGTCTCTCTCACAGTGTGTATACAAGACTTCGCCTGCTGGGGTTTCGATCCTTGCACTAAAGCAGGACCTATAGGAACAGGGAGTGCCATGCTATAGAATCCCACTTATTTACAGTTTCTGGTGACTAGGGAACTAAAAGGTACACCATAACTTGTTAAACCAATTTCTTAATATCAGTTCTTCAAGGACAAAAGAAAAAAAATCAATCAGTAAATTAGAGAAGGAAAGTGATTCACATCTCTGTTAAGGTTTTGTAAGAGTCTGAACTGATCTTCCGAAGTAGAAATATCACAGTTTGAGAGAACGGAGAAAATATTAACCATAGCAGAAAAGCAGAGAGTAGGCCTTCTCCATTTCTGATCTTGCTCCTCTACACATCTGGCTTCTCTATATGGACTGACCTTTTCAGCGGTTCTCACTGACAAGCCATCTTCCTGATGCACGCCGCGGTTTCCCGTGCGTGCGTATGCTCCTGCCCGTCTGGTGGGGTGAAACTGTGCCCGCTCACAGGCGCACACACACTCAAGCGAGACTAGGTAATATCAGTTGCAGAGCACTGCTTTAAGAGGACAACCAGCAAATACATAAAATTAAATCTCAGCTGCAGAGACTTCCTGGTAATAAGCAGTCCCAATTCGAAATGCAAATGTCATTGAAAGGGAGCATGTCTGTTGACAGTAGACTTTGAGGAAAGCTTTGGTTTTAGTGCTAGTAAATTAATCTTTTTAATTATGAACACGCCTCACTTCTGAAAGAAGTGTCCTGCGCACGCTGAACTGACAGCATGTGAAAGTTTCAGGCTGTGGCTTTCTTCTGTCAGATGAAACGTCTCGCCCCCAGAAAGCAGAGGAGACCCTTGTCATCTGCTGGTGGATTTAGTGCTCTAGTTCAGCTCGAGCTGGGGCTGGCCAGTGTCATTGACTCTCCAGATGGCAAGAAGTCATCAACCCGTTAAAAACACTGGTATTAAAACAGCATGACTCCCATGGTCTTGATAAATATAAATATCTAGATGAAGAATTATCAAGGTTTAGGTTTTCCAAGCCCTTGCTCCTGCAGTCCCTTCCTTCCCCGGCTCTGTCTCCTGCCCTCCGTGCGGAGCACACCTCACCGGCACAGAGAGGACCACAAGATGCTACAGCAAACCCTTCTTCAGGCCAGCGATGAGTATGTCCGACACCTCCACTCCCGTGCTGGCTGGATTATTAAAATAACATTTCCACTTCCAAGTAAGTAAATAAATCTCTCTGGCAAGTTTGTCTTGTGACAGCCAACATCTTGTCTCCTCGAGAACTGGGCTGGTGTCCTGCAAAGCTGAAAACCCAACGCTCTAAAACCTGCATGCAGCCAAGAGATACACCAGATCCATCTTCTGTGGTAGCAGATATGTTCTAGAAAGCCTATTATTAAAGTTACAAAAATAGTTTAATTTCTTAAAGTTTGAAGTTATGAAATCTTGCTGACATTTTCCCAGCAAGCTTTTGCTTTTATAGCCTACAGCTAAAAAGCTTTGCCCCAAAAGCTTCATTGCCCTAAAGAGGCGATGCTGCATACCCACCTCAAAAGGCCCAGAACACCTGGTTTCAGGCAAAACAGGAAGATCAGAACATACCTTATCTTAAATATGCATATGCGACACAAGAGCCTGCTGCCTTCTTGGAGAGATGCCATAATTGACAGAACAAAGTACAACAAAACTTCACATCACTGGTGGATCAGAAGAACAGAGGTAACCAAAAGGCTAGAAAATTACAGGTTTACTGACATTCTGCTCAACCTTACCCATTCTTCAGTGAAAAGAGATAATAACTATCTATAGGAGAGCTGTCTTAAGGCTCCATTCATTGCCTTTAGCTAGCCCAGCTGAGAGGTGGTATAATATAACGCACACTGGCATCTGGCATGTCATTTAATTACACCTTCAGCTTGCTGGGAAAATGTTTGAAGTGTCAAGGTAAGCAAACTATAAAAATATATTTCCCCTGCTACAGGAGAGCTCCTGCAATGGCAAGCAGAGAAGACGGGGCTTGCTCCAGCCGTTACTCTGGGTCTGCGCGAGGAAGGTGATGCAGAAAAGTCTAATTCATGAACAATTATCGCCCTTTGATAAGACACCATCTGCTCCCGGCAGCCTGGCTCCAATTCCCCAACAGACACTTAGGAATTCTTCCCCAAATAAACCATTGGTGTAACGGGAAAACAGTACCATTGGCTCCAGTTAAGTTGTGCCTTCTCGCACCAGCACTGAATATGCCCTGTTCTTTAAACAAAGAAGAAAAAAATCATCAAGGGCAGTAAAATGCCAGTCACCACCACCAACAGAGCCAGGCAGGGCTTGTTTTAGCTCATCAGCCAGGTATGTGCTCTGCTTAACAGTGAGCGGCTGTTAGACGTCACCTACGGTAAGGGTGAAGGTAGACCAATATATCGGTTCTAGTGCGCACTTTCTAACCGGCGGTGACTTCTGCCCCGAGCTGAGTCAAGGGGCTCTTTCAAAGAGCACAAGCTGATCAGCAAACCGAACAGTCAGGCGCTGTAATTCCCTAGGGAAGCCCAGTGATACCCTCCAGTAGCCAAGGAGAAGCCCACACACCCGTGAGCTAGCCAGCAGCTGAGGACTTCCAGGTTTTTGTCACTTCTGTGTTCCCACTGTACTATGTTTGTATGAGGGAAAAAAAACCCCACTCTAATTTCAGAGATAGCTATGCCTGACGGTGCTGGGGGTACTGGGCTGCATTTTGCTTAGCCCTGCACGCACCGCTCCTGCAGCGAGCGGCTCTGGCGATGGGGACAGCCAGCACCCTTCAGCTCTGCGCCTCTCCACGAGTGCTTTTTAAGTCACCAGATATTTAAAAGCTCAGTTCTCATTTTCACTGCTGTAAAATAAGATTGGCCTCTCCATCAATGCTCCTTCTGGGCCTTGGTGCTGTGCACACGAGAGACAGGAGCATAGAAGGGGGGGGCATCAGCATCGCACCCCAGTTCAGACTGCACAGTAATAAAGCTGCAGATATAACCTCACCGCTTTCTAAACCAAAGCTGACCTTTGAGCCTTTGACCTTGCAAGCCAGTGAAACAAAGCAGAGTGCGTTAGGGCTGGACGTGTTACAAGTAATTGAGGTGAAAGAAATAAATCACATAATTTTTCTCTTTGTGCATTGGAGGGGTGGGAGGAAAGGAGAAGAAAGTTCAATGCAGATATTAGTCACCTTGTTTTGTTCTTACTAATGGAAATTTCTCAGAAACCAAAATAAAGGGTGTGGTATAAGAACCTGAAGAGAATAAAATTAGCTAGAAGCCACATCCTAACCTTTAAACCCAGTGCATGAATGCAGGTGTCTGCAGCTGAGCATGGTATTTTTGTTTCAGTTCATCCGAGGTATGAGTCATTTCCATCAAAAGAGGAGGATGCCTTGATCCGTCTGCGAACGAGCTCTGGAACAGCAGCTGTCGGAGCAAATACAAACATCCATGCCAAGGATTGTAAGGATGGAGTTTATCTAACATGTAAACAACCACCTGCTGCAAATGAAAAATTACACCCACAACCACCTGAATAAGATAAGCTTATGATGGGGGAAACGAAGAGACAGATTTATTATAATTTGTTGGAACTTTTGAACCAAACATCTCTTTTGCAACAGAACAGTAGGATGCACAAGGAAACAGTGCTCCTTGCCCCAGACCTGCTCAGTCAGTAGCATTTATTTTGCCTACGTGATTTTCTTTTCTTTGCTAAGTCTGGTGGAGATGAAAACGCTAACCCAAAGAAGATAATTAAAAGCTAAATGAAACCACATACAGCTGTGCTACTACATGGCTAATGAACATGCAAATATATACACATGACAAGGCCATAATGCAGACTGGCTGCCTTGAGTGGTTAGTGCAGATTTCCAAGTGCTGGAAATGCTATTGATTATAACTGAGCTAAACTTCCTGACTCCAGACTTCAAAGATCAGCCTCAATATAATCATCACGCAGCATATGGGAACGTGGCTGCAAGGAATTGATGAATAATGGCTTGGGGATCTGAACGTTCGCACGTAGGATGGGAGATGCCCTCTCGGCTGCTGAGTGAGGCTCCTCGGCAGCCAGGACCAGTGCCACATAATCCTCCTCGGTATCTTGGCATGCTCCGTCTTGCTGTCAGTGAAGATTTTGGAGTTGTGGGTTTTAGCTGGGATATTTATTTTTGCCTTCCCACTTCACTTGGCAAGATGCTGATGTGTGGAGGACACATTTCTGGGAGGACCAGGGCTGTAGGTAACACGTATAAGGCAAAGCGTCTGCGATCCTATAAAACAGAAGGTACGGGCAGCACGGAGAGGTTCTCCTCAGAGGGTCTGCTGACACATTGGCATGAAAGAAGACCAGATCAGGTTTTCCTTACTAGTTAAAAAATACCCAGCTGAGAGTAACTCCCCAGCCCACCCAGAGATGAGATGAGTGAGTCAGGGCTCAGCCCTGCACAGAGCAGTTCTTCTGTGGAGGGGACCCGATCGTCCCGCCTTGTGCCCCCTTCCCTGGCCACGCCGTGATGGAGAGGTTACAGAAACAGAGCAAAGCTCATTCCTCCTCCACGACGACCACAGAAAGGGCACATAGCCTTGGGGATGGCCGTGGCCAGGAGAAAAGCATGGCGAGACGCAGCACAGCCTTAGATCTGGGTGAAGATGGCTGAGCCACCGGGACAGCCGAGAGAGAGGACACCTACGGAAACCAAATTTGTGCTGAACACAATGGTTAGTGCATAAAAATTAATCAAGTACTACAATGACTTGCTTTATTCATAATACTTAATGGTCATGTAATAGGAGTTTTTATTCAGCAGTTAAAGTTCATAAGTGCAGGTTTTACATGTAGAAAGGTATTATGCTGATAGTTTAATTACACACCTTTCTGCACACCAAAGGAAATGGGTTATGCGGGTTTTATAATTAAAGAAGGACTTCTGAGGGGAAATGAACTTTGCGGTTAGCAACATAATATTTGAATTTTTATCAGATGTTTTTGTTTTGAATTTGCCAGCACTCAGTGGTGTCGTAAACAAGTGAGAATGCTCCAAACTGCACGAGGTGTCAGGGGGAAGCTTTGAAAATGCAGCATAAAGTAGCAATATTTAAAAATAGCAAGGGTGAGCATGAGGCATAAACATCGCGTGTTTTGGAAGGCTCTCCAGAGCTCTGCCCATGCAATTATATACAGTACAAGTCTGTCCAGTACGTCTAGGAAACAGGGGAAAAACGCAGCCCAAACAAGTAAGTGAAAAATAAACCCTAGTCCTTGCCAAAATAATAAAAAGTTCTACTTTTTATTTTTCTTCTTTTTGTTTTCAATAAATTTCCTGGCCAGTGAATACAATTTTCCCCTCCTGCATGCCTACAAAGGTGGCAAAGCCAAAAGATGTGATGGATGTTTGTGTGTGCATTTGCTATTGGAATACAGAGGACTACTCTCAATATTCAAGGCAAAGATGGGCACGAGCCCCTGGTCAGGGCCAGCTCCTGCCTCCCTCTAATAACGATGTGGACGTCTGTGCTAAACACGGTGGTGTCGGGGAAGTCCGTCGTTCCGGGGCTCCTCCCTTTTCAGGTTGTAAGAGGCTCTGCTTAGCATAACTTCATTTCTATATAGATATCAAAGCACGTAAAAAGTCTATGCGGGTATATATACACATCTATTTATAAACTACTAGGAGAAATCCGTTTTTCTAACACAGCCAATAACACCGACAAGAATTTTTCTAAAGTCTAAAATATTTCAAACATCACCAAATGCCCCTCCACTCTATGACATAAACTGAGAGGCTCTTATCGTGCCCAACAAAAATGAACATTAACAGGCGAGTTGAACCAAAAAAAAAAAAAAGAAAGTACTTTCCAAAAACAATAAGCAAGGGCAAGGCCTGAAATATTTTGAGTACGCCCTTTCCTTTCTGGCAGGACTGGAGAGCGACTGCCCTGGATATTATGGTTTGCCGGTGAAGGTGGAGTCCAGGTGACAGCAGATGGCGATGGCCGAGACGGGGCTCCCTGTGCTGGCAACAGCCTCCTCGGGCACTCCGGAGCTACCAGTACCACTGGAAATCAGGCATCTCACATCCAAATACAGCAGAGTCGTTTCAAAATCCTTTTAATTGGAGCGGACACTCAGTAATTACAAAAGTAACAGTTGTGCAAAGGGTGTATCTAAATATAAATGGACTTTTTTAAAAATTTCATTGGCCAGCTGCATAAATTAATGACAATGAGAAAGAACTGTAACTGCTTTTCTCTTATTAAACCCATACAGTTTGGCTCTACTCATCATCGTTAACATACTCTTAAAAGAGCTGTTACTGTATCTTTCAACCCTCATCCCGCAATCAAGCCCTCGCTGCACTGTTGTGGATTTCAAACAGTCACTTGTTTAAAAATAGAATGTGGGTTTTTTTTAAATCTGACTGCCAACTGAATGCAAACAGGTAAAAATTAACATATGCAATTGTCAAGTGTCAAATTCAGCTCCTCACCCACCGAGATTTACATCGCCTGGTGAGCGGGGCTCACAAAACTGTGAGGCCGCACTGCCTACAGGCAGAAGTTGTGCAAATAAATATATACACTTAATTTTTTTTAAGTTACACTGTGCTTTCTGGGTGTGTGCACACGACTCGTTCTTTGTAATCTGTGCATTTATACAAAAGGTGCAGTAAGCCCAGAGCTGACAGCTCAGCCTCCGTGGGGCAAATTCGGGGTGTACCGCGCGGTTACAAAGATGCTCTCCACGATATCCATTCCTGCCATTTGCATGAGTTCTCCAGCCTTGCAAAAGAGGATACTGTTCCAATTTTTTTTTAAGTAAGCCTAACAAGGGTAATTATAACAGGATTAACAGATTTTTTTTTTCCCCCTACAAAGTATAACTGCCTCATATCGGAAAGAGTATTATACCAGACTTACGACTAGACGAGTTTTTACTGTATATGGAAATGTATTAAAATGAATGTATAGCTCAAACACACTCGTCATCCATTGTATTGTTTTGTGGAAGCCACTTCTCCCATGAAGGGCAACCACATGTGAAGGGAGAGAGTCCAAGTAAGTATTTGGTAAACACTGGAAAAGGAGAGACCAATAGCACTGTGCAATTGCACCGTCTTACTTCAAATACCCACTCGAAAAAAAAATAATTCCTTCTCTAACAAGCCAAGCCTGGCTCCCTAAACCGGGAGGAATCGCAACGCTGGTAAACTTGCAGAAATATTTTTACAATTTTATTAGAGGTTTTGATTCAGTGCTTTATCTACCTCTGTTAGTCTGCAAAATAGCTTTAAATATTCAAGTGGTAATTAATGAATCTTTTATGTTGCAAATCAAACATTTTCATCTGTGCTGTGGTACAGTGGCAGCGAGAAGGAGGGGTTTAAAGTGTAATTGTTTCTACTGTTCCCCTCGCAGTGCTGAATGCCTTTTTACCCTTTATTATATCATTGGCTTTTGCTTCAGTTCATCAGCGCTTCGCCACATCTTATCGTTCGATATTTGCTGTCTATTTTTTTTTTTTTTCAGTTCAAGATTTCTTACTGTGCCTTTGCCAGAGACATTCCTAAGGAGATGGAAACTCTCTGAATGTGGAATTTTCGCATGAGTGCAAAATAATAAAAAGCATGTGTGTATTAAAAAGGGATCAACTTAATGGGAAATGAGCATTGGGTTACATTAATATTCTATTACAGTAAAAATCATATTTAATAAATTTTCTCCAGATTTTTCAGAATCTTACTGTATTTTTCTAAGTCGTATGCCAATCCAAAGAAACAGTGTATATGATACATTTGATTTATGTTAAGTAAATAACCTGCACAGCCCATTTTTTGGTTTAAAAAAAAATATTAAGTGTAGAAACACACACCAGACTGAAATGTGTGCTTAGTTTCCATCTGCTAGGAGGAATAGTGTTGGTCTTGTGCAGCAGAAAGCCTTTATAAACAGTATTCTATTTTATTGATGCTATATGTGGATTTTTATGTTATGTGGCAAGAGCAGGAGAATGAAAACATTGTAATTTATCCTAAACCGTAAAATTATACTAGTACTAAAGTAATTACTTCACATATTAAAATATGGTTTCCTTTACTTTCTTTTGTCATCACATAAAATTAGGCGTTGAGCGCTGCAGCGCAAAGGGGCCGGAGCTTTTCTTGCCTTCACAAAGGATTGACACATCCTTGATCGTACACTATATCACCCGACCCTTGTTGTTCCGTGACCCTAATTAATATTATACTCAGTGACATTTATGTATCAGAGCAATAAGCTAAACAGGAAACAATTTATGTCACCTAAAGCTTTTTAACAAATCGATGCAACTATTTGTAATTGCTTGTTTCACAAGATTAAAAGTACTCAGCCTTGATCTTCGCCCACAGTTTTGTGGCCAACATGACCTGTGCTTCCGTTGTAAAATAGGAGTGTTGGTGATCAGCACCTATTTCCATCAAGTAATCCATATTGCTAATATTTCTGGAATTTTAATGTAGTTACAATTTATAGCCGATCAAATGTGGTTACCTAAATTGCTGTTGCTAGTAGACAGTTTAACTGTCTTTATTAATTACAGTATAATTTAATGTTTGAGTACAGGCACTTGTGTTGGTCATTTTTACAGCCAAAGCAGTTATGTGCCTTATGACGAACCATTTTAGCATTTTCAATGGAAATTTGCTAATATGATGAGTGATAAAAATGTCAAACTCTGGTAAATAATGGTTATTGCTTTGGCTGGAATTAATCCTTGAAAGGACGGTTACCTTCAAATTAACATTATAACTTGAAGAAAAAAAATGTTTTTCAGGCTTCTGAGATGCATAAAAAATGGCCACTGAGCTCCTCTAAATAAATACATACAAAACCCCACAAAGTGGGTTTTTTTTTTCTTTTCCTCCAGGTAGACAGAGAAATTTCCTGTGGAATAAAAAGGGATGAAGGGCTATTTTGTGTTAAACACTCCAAGGTGATGTTGTTTACCATTTCTAGCTCACGTGCTTTGAAGATACCTAACGAAGCTAATAAAATGGGGCAAAAAGAAGGATTTTGCTACGCCTCAGCCCTGGGGGTTTGGGGCAAAACCGGGTGCAGACAGCACGGAGGCCGCAAACGCGCACGAGGGCCACGTCCCACTGCGTTGGTCGTCGCCACCAACGTGGCAATACGAGGATGAAGAGCGCTTCGACGTGATGGAATTAACCACCGCTGCAACGACGATGAAAGATAGCCCTGATTAACACACCATTAAACAAACGTTTAACATCATCATTGAAGACGGAGCCTGATTAATAGGTCAAGAAGGGCTAATTACACTTTGTTGTGAGGAAGGGTGTGTATGTCTGTCCGCGTGAGAGCGAGAGGCACCAAGAATTGCTAGTCCCTTAAATTAGGCCAATAATGTGAAATTTGTCATACTCGGTGATCGTGGCCCAAGCTAAATGTCACCGTTCAGATCATCTGCAGAGAGCAGCTGGGTGTGCCCGGAGCGCGTCGGCTGCCATGTCCTCCTGGGCCTCCAGCTCCTGTGCTGGGACCCCCTTGTCTTCTGCTGCTTTTCCCTCCACTACAGGAGAAACCCAGAAAAACTACGCGCTGGCTCCGATTTTCCTTGG
Source organism: Fulmarus glacialis (assembly GCF_000690835.1). Classification (NCBI taxonomy): domain Eukaryota; kingdom Metazoa; phylum Chordata; class Aves; order Procellariiformes; family Procellariidae; genus Fulmarus; species Fulmarus glacialis. The sequence continues at coordinate 2,297 of NW_009195503.1, read as the reverse complement.
AAGCTACTCAGAATCGCATTGCCTCACCACCGACCGTAAAAGTGCTTTTCAGCTGCGGTGGAAAACAGCGTTTCTGACTGGAAAAGGTATTTCCCAGCTGGCTGTTGCTGGTGGCAGCGCTGTGAAGTAGGAAGGCATTTTGTGATGTTCCACGATACGGCTGCCAGGGAGGAGAAAAGGGATTATTAACACAACGGTGATAGAAAACGTCGTGTTCGACACCCAGCAAAGAGCCAGGCTCCCATCCACTGCTAGGGCAGCACTGACTCGGCACGGAGGGAAGGGCCCGATCCCGCCCCTCAACCCGCTGCCAGTTCCTCAGCACAGGCCGCATTTGGCACCCACCCCAGTAGCCCTCCTTAAATCGGAGGCCACAGAAAGCCAGCAGATGACCAACACCACGGTCGGGCCTCTCCTGCCTCACGCGTGCGACGGGCACGCCGCCACCGAGATGTCTGGGAGGGTGAAATACCCAAGTCATCTCTGATAGCTTCACAGCTCATGACCTGCCCGGCTCCCCTCCTGGGACCGCATGGGGACGATTGTCCTCCGAGGAGCCGAGAGCCCTGCTGGGATTCCTTCGGGGACGTACTCCCCTACCTGGAGCCGACTCTCCCACCCACGTTTTGGAGACGCAGAGCGCTCCGGGCAAAACGTAGATCAAGTTCTGGCTTAACACCTTCTGCCTGTGACTTAGGAAAATTTTAATCCCAAAAGCGGGATCTCTCCAGTTTACTAAAATTTCATTAGTGATCAAAATGCAATACACGACCAAACCCAAATTTTATTCTCTGTATTTTGATTATTAGAATCTACCAGTCAATACCATTTTGAGACGCATTGAGTGTGCAAAGATCCCTCTCCCTCCCCCCTCAAAAAAAAGTAGTTATCTGGTATAATTTTATGATAGAATATTTTTATAAAATCATTTGTACTAATTTAAGCATTTATCATTATATGCAAAAAGATTTCTTGATGAGAATATTATAGACGGTGCATGTTTTTGACATTAGCATTTTATTTGGATGACTAATCTTGCAGATGTGAAATTTTAATGAATTATTCATGAAAAATCTCTCCTCTGAAATTTCAGTTTGCTGCTAATGCTAGTTATTAAACATTTTATTTTTCTTTATAAAACTTGATGAAGAAAATAAATGTGTGCTTACTCGAAAGAAAAGAAGGTGGGTTTTTCCTTTAAAGTTTGCCTCAGATGACAGTGCGACTTGGGACTTTGCTCCTCACGGTTTTGTGGCCCAAGAGGTTGATCCTGCAAACCCCCTTTTGCATACGTACAATACGCGTTGAACCCTTCCTACCGAAGCCAGCAGCGCAGCTTCCATCGGGGCACCGCACTTGGAAGGATTTGCACGATGAGGCCCCAAACCCCTTCTTTCATGCTTTCCCCTTAAGTGGAGTCCAATGAGAAAGCAAATACCCTCAACTCCCCATGACCCCAACGGTCAAACGCCGATGGACTTTCTTGGAAAAGTGGATGAATTCTTCGAATGACAGCACCATCCTCGCTTCCAGTGCTCAAGCAACACATGACCACCCTGTCCCGACCGGCCGTGAAACCGCCGCTAAAATATCTTGCGATTTGATGTGGTTGGGGGAGACCCAAGGAGAGCGACGAGACTGTCCATGAACGTGCTGGGACATGGGTGAGATACAACCAGCTGCTCCACGGATCAGCGCTGGAGCCCGGGGCCTCAGGGGATGCGACACGGGAGTCATGGAGGGGAGGGGGGGAACAAAACAAAAACTTAGGACATGGCAACTTGCATTACCAGTGTGAACAACCAGCATTTTTATTGCATTTGAGAATGCTATAATGTCAGTAATTAGTACTGACTACACAACATTTTTTATTGTCTGTATCAACAGACATGGAATGATGGAATTACAGTTGATGTAAGGAATGAGTTTCTTTTATGCCTTATAAAAAAAAAAAAAAAAAAAAAAAAATCTTGTTACTGGCAGCACATACACACGAAGCACCATGCTAACAGTCTGGACTGTACCATTTTCATCAAGGCTTATGGGTAGAAGATACTTTGTTACCTGTTCTGGGCCCATTAAAATGCAGTCGTTAACTGCAAATTCACCTCGCAAGGCTAGAATACTAAATGACTTCTGAAACATCTAAAAACTCACTCTGAGTTCATTAACCAAAGGTACCAAAGGATTTCAAAAGAGTTTAAACACATTTTTTTTTCCCATGCTATAATGAACGTGAGATTATTGGCGATCTGAAAACTACAATAGTTCAAAATTATTTTTAAAAACTTTATATA
>NW_009195502.1:0-5723 GCF_000690835.1 Fulmarus glacialis | reverse complement strand
ATTCTCCTTGGCTCTCTTTTTGTCATTGAATGGTTGAATGGGTGTCTACCATCAGCAAGCAATAGATGCTGAAGAAGTTTCATCTGTTACACACATGATATGGTGTTATTCTGTACACATTCATTGCCACAAAATTCTACAAACTGATTGAACGTATAGGCTCTTTGGTCTATGTCTCTACTAATAAATCCAACAGACCTGGGGAACTTTACCAGCATCAGAATTGAGAGAGCTGTAAGGTTATACATTTCAGGGCACAATACAGCAGTTATCATTGTGTTCTCAAAATCACATAATGGTTAAGGGTGGAAGGTTGCTCATGCATCTTGTGTTACTAGGTATCCCTTGAATTTAATAGGTCTCCATTGAATTTAATCTCTTGTCAGTAAGATTCATCAACTTTTAGCCTCCATTAGTTGTACTTTTGGCTTAATTTAGTTATCCTCACACTGATGTTTATTGCATCTGAAATGATCCAGGATGACTAAGACAAACGACACAGGACTGAGAGATATGACAAAAGACCTATAGGAGACATGTCTTCTGCCATGGCCAATTTCTTATGAAAATTCTTCAATGAATCTGCCTTGAAGTAAATAAGTTTAGTGTGTTAGGTGTTAATTCTAGAGTCAAAGAAAGAGCCTCTGGAATTACTTTTAAAGACTTGATGCTTTTGTAAGAAATATATGTCTAAAAACCTCAGAAATTTGTCTTCACCTGGTAGGGTTCCTATGTGTTTGTTCAGCTTCTTCTGTAAAAAGTCACCTATCATTTTAGAGAAGGATCACTGAAAAGTATAAATAAAAGTATAAATAGTAGTAGTCACAAAAATCAATTAATTTAGCTAAACTGAATAACAATTACTTTTCAGAACAGGGAAGCTGATGAAAGGAATTTGATGATACTGCAGATCAGGGTAATAGTGGAATGAGCATGAGTAGTGATGACATCTGCTTATCTTCATTTTTCCTATTTCTTTTATTCTTGATCGGCTGGAAAAAATAAAATAAAATAAAACCCATCACTTTCATCCATCATGTGAGTTTTCAGTTTGGTCAGTAAGTGGAGATGACAGGAAATGGCAGAGTAGTCTTAGATCAGCTGAAGGCAACCACAAAGTAACACCCTACATGGGGGAGTGCTCTCATCATTTAACAAAGAAATTGGAGATGTCACAGTTGGGATATGTTTCATGCACAAATTCATGAATATATAGTACTGTTCTGCCATTTATGTCAACTCGCTGACCCAACTCCCCTTGGGGAATAAGACCCTTTATTTTGGCAAGGAAAAGGAAGTAGCGAGCAGAGTCATGAATTCAACATATCTCCATCTTATTAAAGTTATCTTAAGTAATTGCGTTGATTGTTGCTTACACCTAAAAAAACCCAAATGTTCACAGTTAAAATACACATTTTATCAAATTTTATTTGCTATGTTGACAAGATACCAAATATGTATCCCCTTTTACTTGGATTCTCACTTTTATTTTATGAAAGGAAGAAAAAAAAGATAAATAAACTGCAATAATAAGATAGAATTAAAAACGTAGTTCAATAAATGGTATATTAAAAATATTTTCTGTCAGAATTATTTATAGATTATTCTACCAATGTTACTGTTGAAGAAATTTACTTGTAAATAATTGAGATTTATACAAGAAAATCAGTATTTACTTCAACTATTTTGGAGCAACGGAAAAAAAACATGCTATTTTGTAAACAAATATTTTTTTTTCTATAGCAGATTAGATCTCTAATTGCAAATGTTAGAAGTTGCTGAAACAATTGAAAAAATCTAGAAAGTATGATGTTTCCAAATACTTTGAAAGGTATTAGCCTTTGTGGGCCAAGTTATTCCCAGCTGTACAAGCTGGAAAAAAATGCCTATAAGATGTTGTGTATCCCTTGCTGAAATGAGCTGTCAAGCACACATCAGGGGACAGCAGATGTTAAAGACCACTGTGCTTCAAATGTCAAAGAAATTCAACCTTTGCTACAGTTTGAAACCATCTGTTGACATCCAAGTAGGATACTGCATGTCAAGTGAGTTAGATTCCTGCTTTGTAGATTAAGACTTTGGTCTCTGTTCTGTCCTTACTTACTTCTTGTGAATCTTGGGTTTAAGTTTAATTTAGGTAAGATCTACTACAAGTTGCATTTTGTCATCTTAAAGTCAAGTGCATCTTGTGGAGATTTCTTCCGGTGAAAGGAGGAAAATAAACCAAAACAATCCACACACTACACACATAACATCTACTTGAAAAGAAAAAATTAAGGGAAATACACCCATGTAAGGTAAGGACAACTCTGGACAATACTAACTGACAATAGACACTGAAACAAATTCTATCGGGGGAAAAAAATCTAACGTACGTTAGACAAATATCTGTGGTTTTGATTATTGACCATGATAAAAATACTTGTAGTGAATCATCATTAATAGGCATAATAGTAAAAAACGGATATGGTTACATAGATTTCAATGTTAAATTCAGTTAAATTCTACTGCTAGGTATTAAAATATGTGCAAAATATAACAAATTTTATGCACACACATCTCAAGGTCATGCTGCAGCAAATAAATACAAAATCTGATTGTTAAATTATGCATCTGGTGCCCAGGGAGTTGCATTCAAATTTGAATTTATCAGTAGGAGTTTCAGAAATAGCCACTGAGCTCAAATGTGTCTGTATAATATTGTGCTGAGAATTCCAAAGCAGCCAAAACATACAGAGAAGAGAAAGGAAAAAAAGTAAAATAAAACCCAAACAAACCAAAGTAAACAAACAAACAAAAGGAAAAAAACCTCAAGCCTCTCATTAGTCCTTTGTTTACAATTCATTAAAAAATATCTACAAAGTAGTTTAACTTGGTAAAACATTTGAATTATTTTAAAATGCGGAAGTTTAGGACCATATATATCCATTACAAATCCTTGTTTGAAGGACAGAAATTCACAGCATTTCATTTTTAAATGGTGGATCAGATGAGATTCTGGACCTATATCACAATTCTTGACAAATTAAAAACAAAACAACACAAAAAACCAGAAAGCTGTATTCCTTATCATGAAATTGAATGATACTTGATACATGCAGTGAAGAATCCTAGCTAACATGACACAGCAACCAGTAGTAACAAGATTGTGTAGAATACAGTGTGTTATTAGAAATAAGTGAAAGCACAGTTTGTACGGGACATTACATGGTTCAAGAGGCAGAATGAGTGTTCCTGGAGTCTGCGAAGTTGATAATAAAGTTTAAAACTGCAACCTGTTAGAGTATTTGGAAGAAAGTTTGTATATAAAGGCTAATATATTTTTGTAAGCCTTAGGAAGGTAATTTATTTACATAGTCCTGAAGAAGATCTTGCCTTCCTGACGTCTTAGCTACTTCCTTCTAGCTATACTATTAGGCCTTATATAAGATATTGCTTTTACCTACAGACAAGATCTGGCCAATATCCTCAGACCTCACAGCTAGACATACTGTATGTAAAAGAATGATAATTAATAACTATGGCTAATTTATCCACACAGAGAAATTCTTTCAAACTTCTATCAAAAATTTTAAAATGCATTTAAATCATTTTCTGTGGAACAGCTTGCTATATTCCAGTCCATTATAGAGAAAAGAAAAGTGGCTCCAGTCTAGGACGACATGTGCTTAAATTCTATCCTGACTCATTACAGAACTTGAAGAACATGCTTAGTTTCTGTGGTTCTTAATAAGGTAATACCAACCTACCAAAACAGCATCTATATTAATGTGACTTTTAAGTTTTAAAGCTTTAAGTTAGCAAAAGGAAAATCTTCATAGTATTCCTTGTTATGGGCCCCATTATTATCTCTGCTGCAATGAAGCAAATAATTCAATATAGTAATTATTCAAATATCATGGGATTACTACAGCTCAATATGAACAAAGCATCTGTCACTACTGAAGTAAGATGCAGTTTTAATCTCTTAATTGGTGCTCGAAAGTTTGCCAGTTTTCTTGGACGTATTGTTTGTTATGCCACATAGGGTACTAAATTCTTCTGTACTACGTAGATCGGGGTTTGCTTTAGTCATGGGAAAGTGAAATATATACACAGAACATCAGAGACAGACAGGCACACTCATTTACCTGAGAATACTTCACAGCCCAGAGACTAAAATAATTGTTTTTGATGGTGGTGTCCAGGCCTAAATGCTCAGAAAAGACAGTCACAAAAATAACTCAGACATTCTATTCTTGACCCAAGAAACATAAAAAAACCACATTGAAACTGGACATTCTCATTAAAAATATATATTTATTCATAAAGTTCCAGTATTTTCTCTGAATGTTCAGATTACTGTTATTGCCAATCACAACTGATATTTACATCTTTATTTTTCATATCCAAAATTTGAAAAGTGGGCAAACAGTTATAAAACTGGATCATATTTATCCACAAAATTTGTGATGCTAACATTTGCTTCTCTCACTATTACTCATTATGAACTCATTCTGTGACGAGTCTTACAAAAGTCAGAGGTAGACAGGCACTTAGAGCAGGTTTTTCAAATTAGAATACATACTACATAATAGCTAGTGCTCATCCATAATGAAATATTATCTGGCATTGAGCATCTACGATGAACGAAGTCATGACTGTTTAGAATTGCAGTGAGGGTATTGGTGCTTTTATGGATTTCCCTTCCCCTGCTAGCATTTAGGAAAGACAGCCTTCAAAAAAATCTGCACATTAGCCTTTGTTTCTTGAGGACATTTGAGAAGCTGTATAAACCCTTTCCTGTCAATCAGACACTCATTTCATCTTTGCATAGGATCCATTTTCTGGTTAGACATAGTGACTGTGCTGGTCTACTTGGGGATTTGAGAAGATTGGTTCACTTCTCAAAGTGGTTTAGGCATAGTGATTTCTTTCACCTTCCCTATCCATGCTGAGTAGGTCAGGAGCTTCTAAGTTGACACAACTTAATATATTGCATGGATTAATCTTCTGTTGGCTCTAATGTATAAGCACATATGTACAAATCAAAAGAATTTTGGAAATTACTTATCAGTTCTTAAAAATTGTGAATTGAACGCATGCTACATATTTCTGCAAGAAGAATAATACTATAGAAATAATATATAAAACAGCATTTAAATGAAATCTGACTGAATTTCCAGGCAACTAAGTATAATCAAATTATATAACAAACTTTTCAGAAGAATAAACCAACAAAAATTAAAAATGAACGAAGATTCTACTCTTTCTTTAGTGTTACCAAATTTGATGACAATATTAGTATTAACTTTCATGCTATTTTTATTACCATATCATCTCTCACTTCATCCAAATAAACATGTTCTTTTTCAATTAAAAAAAAAAAAAAAAAATCAACCAACAAATCAACAAAAAACACTGCATCAACATACTGCCCTATTTCACACCTAGTCATTTAAAAACAGAAGTTACCAGCCTCATACAAGGAACAGGAAACCTTATAAGGTGACCAGACAAAGAAACTGAGAACAAATTGCAAATAGCTTGAATTTAAAAGATCTGCATCCTCACAGTTGGAGTGTATGAGCTCCACCCTCCTGATATTCCAAGGATATCTGATCAATGGAATGGTAGTACCTTGTCAGGAGGGACTACATATTACTGCTTAATTTTACATTGTTGTGTGTGTTTGTAAACACTTGTGCATATAAATTTATATATAAAAATATTTATAATAGAAA
>NW_009195501.1:4536-13633 GCF_000690835.1 Fulmarus glacialis | reverse complement strand
TCTATGATTCTATGATTCTGTGATTATAGGCTTAGACAATGCTACGTATATCGCCTTCATAGGATGTCGTCTTATTATATCTGTGACCTACAGGTAGTGACAATAAACAGTATAGAATTTTGAGTAGCAAAATAGTTTATGCTGATCAACATGATTTTACAAAGAACATGTCTAATCAAATTAATTTAGTATTTTTTCTAAAATAACAAACTTGTCTGATGAAGCAAACTACATTCATATAAATTTCTAAAAGGTTTTCAAAAGCATTCTACATTACAGAAGAAAATCAGATTGCATTGATACTGCCTATATTGAATGGACAAAAATGGGGATCTGGTAGATTACAAAAGAAGGAAAAAATGTTTAAAAAAGGTTAAATAACAGCTTTAGGTATTCTTGGCAGAATCCTATGTGCAGTTCTAGACCAATCTGTGCAATACAGTTTACAAAGGGAGATTATAAAATTATTAATGACAAAATATACAGATGATTCAAAAAATAATTAAATGAAAGCTAGTGAAAGAGTTAAATTCATGAGAAGTGTTGATTTGTAAGGTGGGGTCCTTTGCACAATGTATTTTAGCAGCATGACATCCAAGAACAAAGCATGTATGTCACACTTACAAGGTGATATTCTGGAAGGTATTGGTTATTAGGCTGTCCTAATCTTCTACCAGTGATGGGCTATGTGATCCTTGAATACATAAATCAAAGGGCATGATAAGAATAAAAAGGTAGCATTACATTTTCACATGGAATTAACACCACCATATTTAGATTATTGGTCTATGATAATTCCAGAAAAGTTAAGTAAAAACTATTAGACTCATTCAAGTTAAACAAAGAACTTAGTCAATTTACTTTTCCAGAAGAAGGTCAAGACCAGTCTTGAAGACAGTGCCCTATGAAAGTAGATTTTTTTTTTTTTTATAGTACTAAATTTAATTTAGAAGAAAAAAGCTTTTTTTTCTCTCAGCGGCAGTAGGCTGAAGTTAGGCAAATTCAGCTAAGAAGTAAAGTGCACGTTTTTAGCACTGAGAGTAATGAAGCATTAGAACAATTTACCTATGAAAGTAATGGATTTTCTATCACTGGAAATCTCTAAATTAAGACTGCATGTCTTTTTGGAAGATATAGGTCAAACCAAAGTTATGGGTTTAATTTGGAAATTACTGAGTGACGTTCTTTGCCCTTTGCTATAGCAAGAGGTCAGGCTAGATGATAGTAATGGCCTCTTATGGCCTTGAAATCTATGAATCTAAGTTGTGGCTTAGCTTAATGAACAACATAGCAGAAAACAGTGCCTGCAGTTCCTCATACCACCCTATCCCTGCCTTCACTGTGTAAAAGCACAGATGACCCAAATGATATAAAATGTTACAACTTTAAAAAATCTAATACAAACTTTCCTGATATATTGTAAATGCAAGAACTCAGTGATTTTAAGAGAACTGCTGTCATGGTATAACTTGGTAAAAATAAGGCAAAGCAGCTCAAAAGCTGTTGTTTTGTAGATTTTGAGCAAAATCTTTTGACCATTAAGTCTGTCTCTTGCTCTCTCTCCCCCTCTCTCTGATATGTCTCAAACCCAAGTGAACAATGATTAAAGTTCTTGTGGCGCATTAGATTTTGTTTTTTATAGTATTAGTTAAAATATTTTTAATAGTATTAATGATTTTTTTTTTAATAGTATTATTGTAAATAATTTCAGGACACTCCCAAGAAAGCTGTTTCTTAATAGGCCTCTCTATTACGCTGTTTTAGTCATCATTTTGTATGTTATGGTACTGTGCTTTCCACTTACATGCTTACTTGAACAAGCACCTTTCAGGGTATTTTCATAGTAACATACCTTTGCAATATTTGTGGCAACAAACCTTTCTTTCTTAGATTATAGTAAAGTCCAACACACAAACGGGAAGTACCTAGGAAAATTTCAGTGCCACTGCCTGAAAGCTGTAGCTGAGTTCCCATTCATTTATTTTATCATCCTACTTATAACGTATGTTTAAAATGATGTACTTCTTCTATATTTCTTGTTATTAGTTGTATAAAGTAGAGTTGTTATTTTATATTACTTCTAGACCTAGTTGGTATGAATATAGATCTTTAATTAAAACAAAGTAATTGTGATCCTCCTCTTGTGTGTTCTTGATGAAATCTGTGCATATTTAATTTCTAAATAAGCATCCTTTTCTTTAGAAGTTCAACAAGAAGGAAGTCAGGTTGGATTCTTTTGCTGAAATTGTAGTGATCACCATGGTCATGGCCTGTGGTCTGTGCTTCAGATACATGGACATATTGCTATCTCCTTCCAAAAGAATCATGTGTTCAGATATAGACATGTTAATTTGTTCCAGACATGAAATAATGATAAGACTTCACTAAAAATTCAGCTATGATGTCACAAGCTTGTGGGGAAATGAAACTCCTCTACATACTCTTTTTATAGCCTTCACTAGTCTTTTTATAGCTTCTTTAGTCTTTGCCACTTGATCGATCTATTGGTATCTACAAATGGAAGGATTACATCCTAAAGGAAAAGAGATTATTTTTTTTCTTAATCATTTCTTGGGCTTAAGGTCTACCATACTAACCACACAGGGAAATTAGAATAAGCTATTAGAAAATGAAGGCTTTAATTCATACATAAAGACCGAACACATCATTTCCAGGGTATTCTTGCATATTTCATTTTAATCTGTAGAGTGCACTTTTTTTTCTCCTTTGTACAGCATTGGATACTGGATGAGATTCATTATCCTTCTTCTCCCCTGGGTGCACACGATCCTTTCTCTGTGACCCAGATAACAAAAAATCCAAATCCAAAACATGGGGTGATACCTAGACAATCAGAAGGGGCTTTGACATTTTTAACTTTCTCAGTATCTATGTATTCATTGAGTACAACAGATATGAGAAAAAATATTCCCTTGAACAGAAAGAGGATATGTATCTTGGAGTTTTAAAGTGCTATTTTTACATGGTCATTCAACTAAAGACTCTCTTCATTGTAAAAAGAAATAAGTATATTCACTTAGGTCTCTTGAAAAGTGTTGCTGTAAGCACCCTAGAGAAAGGAAAAAAAATCCACTGGTCAGGATCAGTTGGTCTCAGCAACTGTCTTCTGACATTTCACTATGGTGGTAGAACAGACATATTCTGGAGAGAATGGGAGCTCAGTTTTATGGTGCAAATTTTAAGAACCAGAGCAGTTCAGAGCAAAACTCAGACTTTTGTTCATCAGTCTGTTCATATTGTACATAAACTGAGTATTGATGAATTTCAGCATTCATTACAAACACCATATATTGATTTTTTTAGTCAGAATGGACATATGTGAACAGTAAATCTAGGAACAAGATAGTAAAGGGTTTATTATTACTTAACCTTTTTTTTTTTTTTGTAAGAAAGAATTGAAGGAATTTTTTTTTCTTCTGGAAGACAAATTCAAATAATTCGAAACATAAATGGAAAGAATTCTTATACAACATTCAGCTAGGGACCAGTCACCATTCTTATCACCAGTTTATAAAATGAGGCAGGCAAGAGATAAAAGGTAAGAGAAAGTAGCACAAATGCAGCCGAAGACTGGAAAATCAAGATAAACATGAGATATCCTAAAGATCAGAGTTTTCCCATGTCATTCATTACTCCCCTCCCTCCCATTAAAAAAAACCAAAAAAACCAAAAAAAAAACCAGGGGAAAGTTTAACATTAGGCCAAGTATTGACAGTATATACATGAAAACTGTTTACTTTAGATTTTAGAAACTGGTTTTTTTAAATAACCTAATTTGTCTTTTTTCTAATGACCTGTGAGGTATTTCTATAAGTATCTAAAAGTTGCCAGGTTCTTGAAATTAACCACTTTTTGTAAATGTGTGAAGGAGTTCAGGTCATTGTTCGCCTAGAAGGTTAATGCTGTCATGTTGTTATATAGTATTTTGTTACAGTACAACCAGAAATAAATTATAGAAGGAAGACCTAATTTGCAGATATCTGTAGCACTAAAGTAGCACTAAAATAGCGATAATTACAAATAGCCAGAACTGATGAAATAGCAGATCATCTGGAAAAAAATTAAGCAGAACAATTTCTAATGCTTGAAGAATCATTAGTTCTTTTACTTTTGTTGCCAGTCCTTTACTTCTTGGTGCCATGCAGGAGTAGGAGTAAAATAATAAATCAAATTATGACATTATTTTCTAACTCTGGAAACAATAATCTCCACTTAGAAAGTGTTTAACAACACTTTCCTCTTTATTAGAGAGTAGGAAAATTCTGAAAAATGAAGGAATTCCTTATCATTAAGCTTTGAGTTATTTATGTCGTTCTTATCGAAAAGGGAAGAGGGGAAGAGAATCATATGTATGCTACTGCATGCAAAGACTCAAAGAAAATGTAGAATTTTGACAAGGAACTGAAGAAAAAAATTCCTTCTCTGAACTATCACTCTTGTGGTTTAAAGAATTTTCCAGTGACCTGGAAATACGCAAAATGCTGGAGTTGAGACTTTTAAAGGTTTACCACACAGTACATAGATCTACATGGTCTCCATGTGGTTTAAATCAAACTCTAAACTTGCAGCTGAACCTAAGAACATTTTTCAACTCACCCATCATAGGTTTTATAACGCTTCATCACCAGCTTGACGGAGCATTTTTTTACTGCTTTGGGAGCTTTTAGGTAGACAAGAGATAACAGCAGCACTGGAGAGCCACCAGGTGTTTCCAAAATTGCATATGGTAGTGGTAACTTGTTCCTGGCAAACCCTGAATTATTGTAATGTCTAGCTGTGAAGCAATGCCAGACATTTTGCTCATGCTATGTATATCAAAGTCAGTTCAGTACTTTGCCATCTAATAATCTCTTTTTCAGCCTTATGCTTAGTGACAATAACAGTAGATGTTTAAGCATGCTATTGCTATTTTATGGGATTATCTACTAGAGCAAGTCTTCAGCATTTTTAAATGGTTTATGTGTTAAGTCCCAGGCCATCTTAGTGAATATTTGAGGAGAGTATTTAGATCTTGACTTGTAAGGACTTATTTGTATGGACTCATGGCTCTCTGTTGAGTAGAAACCATTCCAGGTTTTCTTGCCAACTTTATTAGGAAATATCTGAGCAACTTTCAACAATGTCACTACTGGCGCTGGGGTGCCTTTGGTGTCTGCATCTGCAGATTTTTGTTAGGACTTTGGACAGCTTCTTTTTTAATTAACTCTCTGCTATGTACTTATGCAAGGGAAAGCAAAGGCAAATGTTTTCCATAATTGCTTGCACTTGGTGCAGAATGTGGTGGGGTCTGTGGTGATCTTTTTGTCCCTTGTTGATTGTTTCTACAGCCTGGGTCTGACTCCAGTGAAAGATCTTTTTTCAACTCAGAGAATGTTGTTTTGGCCACTCTCAGCCATCCTGAGCTTTGAAAAGTGTTCACTACATCATATGCCAAGGCAATAAGAGTGAGACCTTATCCTTGGCTCGGCAATCTGGGACATCAATGTAGAGGGTAGAGATCAGATTCAGAGGTGTCAGCAAGATGTACTGCAACATTTTGCACTGGTTAAAGCTCCTAAGGGCATGTGGCTTCACGCCAAGCAGTATTGACTTGCTATAAGCCAAACGAAGCCTGAGATCATGTTATCCTCTTTTGCAATGGCATGAAGCCTCTAAGGCCTTCTATCAGAATGAGTAGAAATGCTTAATAATAGATACTGCTATTGAGATTTAAATATTAATGTGTCTATACATACATATTCTCAGACTGTTTTGTATAAGAACATTGTCCTTTATTAACTCACTGAGCTTTCAGAATGGAAGTGAGTACTCTTACGGTGAAGTAAGGTGTTTGTGAAGCTCTGTTACTGTTTATCCTTTTTTATGCAAATAGTTTTATCCATCCTTGCTCAGGTTTTATTCCTCTGTCATTAGGAATCCATTTTTCCCTTGGAATTAAAAAAGAAAGACCATGCTGAAATGTTTTTTTATGAGACAAGTATATGTAAGAAATTTTAAAAATATGTTTAATTTGTAGATGATCTGATTTTTCCTGTATTAATTTTGTTTACAACAAAAAAGCGTTGTTGTGTTAGGTACTTATGCTCAGCATAGCTTCAGAGCTGGAATATCAGATTCTCCACAAAACTAAATGTTGTAAAGTGCTTTGACTAATGTAATTGTTAGATGTTCCCTGACTAGCTAATGACTACATATTCATATTGATATTATGGGATGGTCCCTTCGGGGAAAGCCTCATATTGTTTCCTGTCAGAGTGAGTCAGTTTGCCTGCTGAAGTGAAGTGCTACAGGCAATTCAGAGTGTTCAAGAATAAAGCCTGATTAGTTGATGCTGAGGTGTACATGGCAAATAAAACACTAAGTGTGAGCTAATAATCCAAATGGTTCCCTAAAAAGAAGCATTAAGACACCACACAGTCATTTTTCATAAATAAAAGTTAAGTGGGTGAATGTTTTTCAGATTGCCATGCAGAGTCTTAAAATACACATAGATAAAATTCTCTTTGCCTTCTAGTTGCAGAGGTCTAGTTGTAAGAGAGGAGGAAAATACAGTGGAGAATGAGAAAAGATTTCCTAGTTTACTCTAGTTTGAAGTTCAGTAGAAATCAATTTTTTCCTCATGTATTTATTATATTCCTTGCATTACCAGGCAAAACATGTTTATTTTTATAATTAAATTATCTATTTAAGGAACAGTTTCTAACAAGCTCTTTGGGATGCACATTGAGAAAGTAGTGACGTTTCTGAGGGCCTTAGTAAACCTCAGCAGATGTAGAAATAAATCTGAAACATTATGATGGGTTTCACTGACTGACCTCTGGTCAAATTCGTGTACATGCCCAGAACCTAAACCGAATCCTTAGTCTTGATAGTGTATGAACAAATATACATGGCATACCTTGTCCTGGCTTACAGCTATCTCCTTGGGAAGTTAAAACCTACAAGTAAAAAGGTGACTGGTTGTTACTGCTTTGCCTACAAAACTATCTGGTGAAATATCAGAGAATTATCAAAAGCTTACCCAGTCCATGTCTCAGAAGGTCCGAGCTCAGCAGCAGTATTGCAAATGTCCCGGCCTTTAGAATACAGCAAAACGTCGCCTTTTAACCTAGCATTCACCCACAAACACACAAAGAGGAAGAAAAAGCTCAGAAGTAGGAAACACAGTGGCAGCTGTCCTGCTTGTCTCAAGGAAGCAAAAGAAAAGGAATCCATTAACTATAGATGTGGGTTTTTTCTTTATGAGGTAGCCAGATGCAGTGGCGATATAGATGTAGTGGGATCGTATAGTGGAATAATACCCTACCGCAGATATTAGAAAAAGTTTCATTGTATAAGGACCTAAAGAGTAAATAAAGAATGTCCAGAATGTTTTAATGAATGAAAAATATATGTTAAGAATTTTTAATTTTTAATTCCAAACTTTAAGAATGAGAAAGAGGGGAAAATTAAAAGGACATGCAGGAAAAATGGCTTTCAATGTGATAATTCCTGTAATATCATTGCTGATCACTTTTGTGCTTTAATTTCAGTTGTTAAATCCATTAAGAGACAGCTTAAATTATATTAAATTGCTTAAATTGTCACAAGGATATTTTTCAGTTAGAGCGTCTTCCAAGAGAAGGAGTGAACACATTCCAACAGAAGGCATGCCTGCTGGGCCTCAGCTGAGAGGAAGGGCAGCCAAAACCACCAAGAAGAGGATAGGAAAAGTCATGCAACACAAACGCCTTGTTGAGGTGCAGGCCAATCTGCAGTTTCTGAAAAATGCCTCTTTCTAGTATGGGCACAGGAAAAGAAGTCTGACATTTAGAGCATGGTTGGAGTACTTGGAAGAGGTAGTACAGGATCTGTCAAGCTGAGAGTAAAGGGAAAAGCTGCCATTAAAGGGTGCTATTTTCAGTTAGATAAATAGAAATTTGCCAAACTTTAACTCCGCAGGATACTTTTTTTAAGGCCAAATATCTGTTTTGCAATCAAGCTGTATTAAACATTCAGCCCAATCTATGTTCTTATTGCTCAAAATAAAACTGGGGAAGACATGTTAGATTCATGTTTTAAAAGCTGTGATTTTTCCACTAAGGATATCCACAATATCTGTGCAGTATCTATATTTTTGAGAAAGGAATTGAAATTTAGCACAGGAGGATTTTCTGTCAAGAATATGTCTTTTCTGAAGCCGTGAAAAACTCACTTTACACATGGTCAACAGGGCTTGTTAGACTTTATCTCCAAAATTCCCCGAAAATTGTCTGCAACGGTCAAACTCTACCTTGCAACTACAGGACTGCTTAAAATTGTCCTAGCAACTTGTTCCTGATTGCCACAAGCTACTATGTCACTGGGATTCAGAAGTAAGAGCAGAAAGACCATCTCTTCATATATCTACTGTGCTAGCTTTCCAGAAACTTGAAAAGAACCTCACTAAGAAGCAGAAAGAAAAAAAAAAAAACAGAAACTGCAGTTTATTGAAGGATAAAGAAAAGGAGGGAATGAGGTAATGGGATTTGAGGATGATAATTAACATGACACAAGACCACAAGAAAAGGTTGGAGGAGCCAAGAAAGGACAACAGTCCTGGAAAGAGAAAACTATGGAACACTGGGACTAGGGTTTGGGGTTACAAGCTGATGTCCCTGCTGAAGCCAGGAACCCTGCAATAGTAACTGAACCTGAAATGGGCACTGGCTGGCGGGAAGACTGGCAAGACCAGAAAGTGGACAGGCTGGAAAGAAATTAATAGCTACTGAGTCAGCTCTGAGTTGAAAAATGGAAGAAAGAACTCACAGAATCACAAAGTTCAATCCAGGACTGTGAAACATGGCAAAGTAAGTACCAGTTCTCTGCATGTAGTACCAGTTCTCTGCAGTTCTCTCTTACGAAGTAGAGGCTGTTAATGTACTGCTGCTGGTGGTTACATAGGTTAGGTCGAATGGCAGATAACAGTGCTGATGGCATCTGAAAGCTCTCACTGTGCTGATGAACTGTGTGCATGGTAATACAACATAAATTTCCGGTTGGAAATGTGGCAGTAAATTGCATTTTTTTACCAAAAATTACGAAGAGGTTTTTACAG
>NW_009195501.1:0-4505 GCF_000690835.1 Fulmarus glacialis | reverse complement strand
GAATGCCAGAGTTAAACTAGCCTATGAAATGGCATTTCCAAAATTTCCAGTCTTTCATGTGTTTCCATTTACAATCTTAAAGTTAATTAACAGAGGGATGTGTGTATGTGAGTTTGTAGGTGTATGTGTGTATAAATATATGCAGACAATGTAGGCTGCAGAAGAAGAAACAGGTCTCATGCTTGTGTAGCCTTCCCATAGCAGTCATTTCCAAAGATAGAATCTAATTATCCAGGAGCAACATCATTTGCCTTCACCAAAGACTTTTAACTTCCTTCCATAGATCTGTCCTGTTCCTAAACACTTACTTACAACATAATCTTGATTCATCCCTAAAGCCTGGTCAATCCTGATCTCTCAATAAGGCAAAGAGTGTCTGTGAAAAGAAAAGTATGTGATTGTGAGGCTAATTAAAGACTTTAACATCGGTATTGGATAACTGTAGATTCTGTGATTTTACTATTTTCTTAATGCAGTTTTTTTTGTTAATATTACCTTAGAGCGTTCTTTTAGGAACGAAAACATGTAAGGGTTTTGCTTGGTGACAGATATTTTTATAACAAACTGCCTAACTTTGTGTTAACTATGCTTTTTTTTGAAAATTACAATGCAGACTGATTTTATGAAGACAGAAACACTGATCTTTGCAATTCCTTGCTGTATCATTTCTGGCCTACAAAAGGAAAGGAAGAAACCATTATTCCATTTTTTTATTTTTCCTAGGACTCACAATCTTTTCACAGATAGACTGAGTGTCAATCCATATGCTTATGTCTGAAGAGTTACCTATAAATTATTTTCTTGCATTATTAATTGTATCTGTTTTATTGTACGACTGCTACAACTGGTTCCACCTACATCTGTAGAAATGCATGAAAGATTTTAGTAATGCAGATTTTTGCTGTCTGCTTTAGCAACCTATATTTAACGCTTTAAGGATTAGTAGCATGATATGACAAGTGCTTTCCACTGTTTCTTTGTTATAGTATGCCTGCCTCTAGATCCATAACTTTCAGATACAACTCCCCTTCCCACCCTATTGTCAAACCAAAGAGGGATAGTCGCTGGGCAGCATTATTTGCTCTCTTTTACAGTTTGCTGTATACATATTTTTCTTGAGCTATGTCCAAGTATAATGAGGTCCAGTAAGCAATAAACAAATAGAAAAAGTAAACATTAGGGGTGAATAATTTTATCAGCAATTATTTTAATCAGTAATGTTATCTTATCAAATGCTCCATTGTGAATAGTTTGACTCTGAAATTAAAATGATTTCCACCAGGAAAATGATTCTTTGGGGTGTAGCTACACCCTAACTTTGTTCAAAAGTGTGCATAAGCATAAGGGAAACAAGGGAGCATACAGTTGTCCTATGTTCTTCATATGCTTAACATACAGGGATGTTTAACTCCTGCCAGAACTTGATACAAAGCCACAAGAAATCAAATGGGGCTCTTCCACTCATCATTGACTCCTGCAGAATTCTGACCAAATCATCTATGCACAGCTAGCAAAGTAAATCTACTGATTGTTCACATAAACAACTACGAAGAAACAATGACTACATTTAATTTTATGTGCCTACATTCCACTAAAAAGTTATACTAGCTTTCAAATGGAGGATCCATGGAAATTGTCATTGATTTCAGTTGGTTTTGCATTATCCATGATGTCAACTTAATAAAACAGTAAGAGAAATTCATACTATTCTAAGGGTAGAAAAATACTCTCTCAAAATGACTTTATTCTCAGAGAAGGGTATGGCAGGAAGAGAAAAGAGATGCTCAAAATTAACTGAAAGTAATAAATGCAGATTCATTATGTAGGCTTTTGAGAAGAGCTGTATGAACACCTCTTATTTGTTTGTTTGTTTGGTTTCCCTAATGAGTGGACTGAATTGTGTGGGAAGCACTGAAGGCATTTTGCTTGGTTCTGTTCGCCACACTGAGAACACTCTGGTTTTCCATCATGATATTTATTAAGCAAAGATCACGGTATAGTTCAGCTCCACAGGATGGAAGCAGATGTGAAGCCTCCAGACCAGAGGTCGCACTACTTCCAGATTTATATATGCTTCAGGACTAGGGCAGAGTAGCATGCACCAATTTTAAGCATAAACGTGGCAGTGCTGTGTTCAGTATGACTTTTTTGTGGTGTAAGACTTAGACAAATCCTTCACCACATTTTAGACTGAGGACAGGTGAATTCAGCAAGTGGTTAACTAATAATTCAGCACAGTATCAATTTTTTTTTTTTTTTTTTTTTAATTTATGGGTCTTGTTTTAGTATCTTGCAGGGAAGAAATGAAAGAATGCATTGTGCTGATATTATATGCTTGTCTCCCAAATACATTTTCTTAAAGAGCAACTATGATACATAATTATAGAAATCCTACTGAGCACAGCTATAATCACCTCTCCACCCAAATATCTGTTCTTAATTTTATTATTTGTAATATGAAGCTCTGTGGAAGTAATAATAAAACTTAATTAAAGATATATTGTACAACAGCTTTTCCAGTTGAGCAGATTGAAGCTACAGCTTGACTTCCTTGCACCCTGTAAATACACATTTAGTTCTTTGACTTTGATATGAAATGTCCAGCCACTGTTTCCTCTAGGGAAATATTCTCAGCAGAAAAGCTGAGAATCCTACAGTCAATAAAAACAAAAAGAAAAGAAAAGAGAAAAGAAAAGAAAAGAAAAGAAAAGAAAAGAAAAGAAAAGAAAAGAAAAGAAAAGAAAAGAAAAGGAAAGGAAAAATATTTCCTGAAAAAATACAAAGCTTAAAAAAGAGCAATAGACTTAGAAGCACTTTTTATACTATGATCTGTTACATTTGTTAAGGACTAGATTTATCAGAGAACTATTCAACAGTGTGGGACTGGTTTGATGCTATGTCATTCAAAGGGATACAAGATTTTTTTAGCAAGGCTGTGAATTATATGAAATCTCTATTTTAAAGTCTGCAGCTCATACTGTTATATCAACTGTATAGTTGTAGCAGAAGTTAAAGTAACTATAAACAGTAATGTTTTCAACTAATAATATCTTGAATAGTTTTTCTTTTTTTTTTTTTTTTATCTTGTAATAGGTAAGTTCAGATCACCCCATAACCAGAGTGTAATGAAATTGTCAACATTTTCTTCATTTCTTCTTTTCCTGACAAATGGTGTGAACATATCACCTTTTTCTCTTAATGGAAAACCTAACTGGAATACATCAAAATGCTATTAGGTTTTTCATTTTCTACCACAATTTAATGCTGGGGAATGCATGCAACCTTCATCTGCACACGACTGTAAAATATTCCCTGTCCCTGATAAAATGACTGCAATGGAAAATCAAGCAGAATTGTTCTCTGTTTTGTATTGCTATTCCTTTGTTACAGTCTCTCTCTGACTGTGTATAGGAGGATTATCAGGGCTACACAAATACACATGGGTTATATTACCTAAAATGTGCTAAAAATGACTTAGGTAAGATGTTAATATGTAAGCATGTTTAATTAAAAAGTCTCCATCTTCAAAATTACTTTGCTACATACTGCATTTCTTCAAAAATAAACATAGTGAAGCAAACAATGCATTTATCATATGTTTCAGGAGGTGTTGATTTCAATATTATGTAGAAAATAGAGAAAAAGATCAAGTACCCTCATCCCAAGGGAAATATCTGTAACCTATTCGTTGTTTAATTCATTTTGTCATGAGCTAAACCAATAGTGAGATACAAAGTAAATCTAGGCTTGCATACACAATATAAGTCAACACAGAGCCTAAAAATGAAATCCTTCATCTATAATATTACACCTTACAAGATCAAATAATGTTCCTTTTTGAGGCAATTTCTTTAAATGGGAACAGAATTGGGCCCTTGCATCGTACCCCTCAAAGGGAAAATCCATGCCAGAGTGCATTAAAAATTGTTATTGTAACCTAAGTACAAAATGCATAATTATGATAGCAAGTTTCTTTAATAACATGGTGTACTAAATAAAATTAATGATACTTTTACATTCCTAGCATCTCTTATATATTTGAAAACTAAAAAAAAAAAAAAAAAATTGTTTATGTAGCAATTGTTTTTGTCTCTAAAGCAGTTATAGTAAATAAAATGGAACTTCTTCATCAAGTTACATGAATAAAAAGGCACATTATTGAAAGAACATCAACATTATAAACTTGCCTTTGTCTAAAGATATTAATTGTTTTCTGATAATTAACTATGGTAATTTTATAAATTATATATATGTGTATGTGTATATAGTTAAATATACATTTCAGACTAAGTTTTTCTATTAATACAACTGAAGGAATCAAATAGGAAGTAACTTAAAACTTTTTATTTTATTTCATCCAGAAAATTCTATCTATGATCTAGAGGATTTTACAAAGAATGCAGAAAGAAAATAAGTAATATTTTCCTTTTTCCTTTTTTAAACAATACATAATGTGCAGAAGAAATCAAAGTTCTAGAGTAGTTGTTTCAATGTAAAATAACATC